>NW_025946257.1:0-30568 GCF_000764305.2 Hyalella azteca | reverse complement strand
TGGATGCAATTTCTTGGTTGGATGCAATTTCTTGATTGGATGCAATTTCTTGGTTGGATGCAATTTCTTGGTTGGATGCAATTTCTTGGTTGTATGCAATTTCTTGATTGGATGCAATTTCTTGATTGAATGCAATTTCTTGGTTGTATGCAATTTCTTGATTGGATGCAATTTCTTGATTGGATGCAATCCCTTGGCTGGATGCAATCCCTTTGGTGGATACAATTAACTAAGGAATGAGCATTGATCAGTTCAGTGATGACCATTAATAACTTCAGGGATGCTAACTAGAGGTGGGAAGTTCACTAGTTCAGATTAGGTATTGTAAGCTCCAGTTGGGCAGAAATTTAAAGAACGATCGTCGGGCAATTTCTCAAGTAAAATGTACCGTCGTCAAGTTCGTTTCAATGGAATTTCTTCCTACCTGATATATATTAACTCAGAGTCCCTTGTGTAATATTCAACTCAACTATCAAACACTAACATAACTCGTATAATTTATCATACGGTATCGTTTCATTCCAATTATACGGTCTCGTTTCATTCCAATTATACGATCTCGTTTCATTCCTTATCATACGGCCTCATTTCATTCTAATTAGACGTATTTGTTTCATTATAATTACTTCTTTTCGTATCACTTCAATCATTCTGTCTCTTATTATTCTAATTATACGGATTAGTAGTCAATTAACCTGCCGAAATGGGAGACTTCGCCTGAAAAACATTCCATTCTTCACTAAATAAGGACCGATGGATGCGCGATGTATTGGTTGCAATGCTATTCCTACCTGACTTGTAAATGAGAGCTCAAGTTAAAGTCTCGCCTAAAATATGGTCCATGGAGACTGGATGCTCCTTAGGAATATGGCTTGAGTAACGTGACTCATGCTATCTATAAAGGGCATAAGGCAAACGACCATACACTCATCAAAATTAGTGGATCATTTGTCCAAATAGTAACACACAGCAAAACAGGATGACCCACACAATTAAGGGCAAGAAGTGCATTGTTACTTGTCTAAATTGTTTCTTAAATTGTAATTAATTAATTAAATCTTAAATTCTTGTCTAAATTGTAATTGTTTAAATTGTTTCAACTTTCATTTGTGAAATAATGCTGTCATGCTCTGATCTGAAGTGATGATACGCATCAATGATAAATGATACAACAAATTATGTTCGTGAATTTGTCATTCGTACGCAGCAATTATTATGTTCTTATCGAAGTTGATCAAATTTAATTCATTCTTCAAATCGAGGACCGTTGGAACAGATAATTAACCTGCAGTTGTGGCTGTATTTGAATGATCAAGTGTTAATCAAGCAAACGCGAGATTTTATCACGCAGGTGCCATTTATTACACTTTCACGGCTACGAAAATAATTCAAATGCTGCCGTGCGAGCGCCGGAAAAGTCTTACGTCTGTTGTAGTGATATTTTAATAACGGCTGTAGTGGTACATCAGTATCTCTTGTAGTGGCATTTAGTACCGGCTGTAGTGGTACATCAGTATCTCTTGTAGTGGCATTTAGTACCGGCTGTAGTGGTACATCAGTATCTCTTGTAGTGGCATTTAGTACCGGCTGTAGTGGTATATAAGTATCTTTTGTAGTGGCATTTTACTACCGGCTGTAGTGGTATATAAGTATCTTTTGTAGTGGCATTTTACTACCGGCTGTAGTGGTATATAAGTATCTTTTGTAGTGGCATTTTACTACCGGCTGTAGTGGTATATAAGTATCTCTTGTAGTGGCATTTTACTACCGGCTGTAGTGGTATATAAGTATCTTTTGTAGTGGTATTTTACTACCGGCTGTAGTGGTATATTATTTTATCTTGTAGTGCTATTTTGGTACCGTGCAGCGATGTTTGCAATGAGTTTAAACTTGACCCATTCAACTTGTTCCGTGTGTGGGAGTTTTTCATTTCAGCGTCACTGAAAGGTTGCCATCATCGTCGAGGTTGCGACACGACGTCTCGCAATCTCCGACAACGTCGATCATACGCGACGTGCGTTTGGCGTGCGTTTGACGTGCGTTTGACGTGCGTTTGACGTGCGTTTGACGTGCGTTTGACGTGCGATTGACGTGCGTTTGACGTGCGTTTGACGTGCGTTTGACGCGCGTTTGACGCGCGTTTGACGTGCGTTGCGACGTGCGTTTGACGTGCGTTGCGACGTGCGCTTGACGTGCCCGACTTTCCAGCTGCTCAATGGAAAAAATAGGCGTCTCATTGGCGTCTTATGTTGAACAATAGATAATTATTATTTATTATTTTTCATAATGAATAATAACTGTGCCTTGTTATTTTTTAGAAAAATGTATGATAATTGCGACATTTTTGTACATATATACTGTGTTTTCAATGGGTTTTTCTCCGATAATTTATCTCGTTTTATGTTCTTGTGTTTTGCAGTGGGTGGTTTTTTTCCGCAACCACGTCTGAAGTGTCTTAATTTAATATGTACATCATTTTTCATGATACTTAAATCATTTTTGAAAGCCATTAGCCAAGTCACGTAATATGTACCTTAACGCCGAAATGTACATGCTAAGTGTCATAATTAAATGAATACATTACTATTATGATACCTAAATCATTTTCGAAAGCCATTAGCCAAATCACGTAATATGTATCCTAACGCCGAATTTTACATGTTAATATTATTATTAATCAGTGGGCATTGAGAAAGAATTTGGTACGCTAGATCCGCTGCTTTATAGCGCCTTATTTCAAGGCTACGAGGTCAGGGGAGGTTAAGCCATTGACCTTTCAAATCGCTTTGTCTTTACGTTCATAATTCATATATGCGTAATGTTGGCACAAATCAATTATCTTTTATAAGATATGTGGTTCTTAGGTGTGAATCAATATATGTTTTATCTGACTATTAACCGTCATTTCAAGTTTTGTTTGTCTCTGGTTTTTAGACTTGTTTCTCAATTTTGTTCATTTGCTAACAAATACAGTATTTTCATTTTAATTCGATTTCACTGCGCCGATAGGCGTTGAATATATATTGGCTCTGAATATTTTTCCTCAAGTCTCTTGGTTCAGAGCCATCTTTTACAAGTCTGTTGCTCTTATCTCTTGCAAGTCTCTTGCTCATATCTCTTTGAAGACTCTTGCTCATATCTCTTGCAAATCTCTTGCTATTATCTCTTGCAAGTCTCTCGCTCTTATCTCTTGCAAGTCTCTTGCTCTTATTTCTTGAAAGTCACTTGCTCTTATCTCTTACAAGTCTCTTGCTCTTATCTCTTACAAGTCACTTGCCTTTATCTCTTACAGGTCTCTTGCCCTTATCTCTTGCTAGTCTCTTGCTCTTATCTCTTACAAGTCTCTTGCCTTTATCTCTTACAGGTCTCTTGCTCTTATCTCTTGCCCTTATCTCTTGCAAGTCTCTTACTCTTATCTCTTGCGAGCCTATTATCAGAGCATGGCTTGATATAAAGAAACAATTTTGTCTCTACAATTTCAAGCAATAATTTTAATTGATTCAACGACGTGACTCTGATTGAGGTTGCTTTGCATCTCCGTATCTCGAGCATTAATTTAGAGCAGACAGGAAACTAGGGTTCTGCTCCAGTTCCTCGGCTCGCTGGATAAGGAACTTCTCCAGCTGTGTGGGTGTGTGAGGAAAGCTGTGTAGTTGTGTAAAGAAAGGGCTATGTGGGTGTGTGAGAGATGGGGCTGAGTAGGTGTGTGAGGAAAGGGCTGTGTAGATGTGTGAAGAAAGGGCTATGTGGGTGTGTGAGAGATGGGGTTGTGTAAGTGTGTGAGGAAAGGGGCTGTGTAGGTGTGTGAGGAAAGGGCTGTGTAGATGTGTAAAGAAAGGGATATGTAGGTGTGTGAGAGATGGGGCTGTGTAGGTGTGTGAAGAAAGGGGCTGTGTAGGTGAGGAGGGTTGCAGATGTATAGGTTAATTGTAGCATAGACCTGAAGCACACCAATGAGTTTCAACAAGTTACAATTTTGCACCTAACACTGAAACGGCTTTTTAATACCATTAATTTGTTTGCAAAAAGAACTTCAGCAACCAATATAAATAAAAATTGAGCCAATTTTTGTGGTAAATTATGCCATTAATTAACAAAAGAAATTTCTGAATACAATGTTTTTACCGGTTATTCTTTTTGAGCTATTTTAAAGAAGAAAATTAGGCAGATCTAAATCTTGAGTAATAACTAATGATAACTTCAGGATGAGCGAAGGCAGTTCATATACATCAGGCGGTACTGCTGAGACTTGCCAGCAAACTCAGTGTTACAAAGTAAATGTTCCTTGGGCTATGAAATTCAGATTTGGGTTAAGAGACCAGAAGCACACAATATAAAAAATACCACGAGTTGTCGAAGGTTTATACCGTAAACTGGCGGTTACAAATAGCACTGAAAAAGCATTTATGAAGTCGCAGCTACGAACGAACAGGCAATTCACGTGCAATTCTACCTCAAGTGGCGGTCACGCTTGCAGGTCCGGTCAGTTCTAGCGACCCATATCGTTGGTTGTCCGCAAGACTGTCGCTTCCGTTGGCCGCTTGCATGTGGGTTACAACTCTGCGCTGAACATCGCTAGGCTGCCGGCCAGACTGTAATTTTCTTTGCCACAACGTAATTGTGTTTGACTCACTTAATACTGAATGGTGTCTGTAGGCCGTTGTGTATGACTCGCTTAATACTGAATGGTGTCTGTAGGCCGTTGTGTCTGACTCACTTAATACTGAATGGTGTCTGCACGCCGATATGTCTGACTCACTTAATACTGAATGGCGTCTGCAGGCCGTTGAATACTTTTTACTCAACTACACTCCCGATGATTATGTTCTTGCATTTTATCTAACAATAAATTGATGATATTTGCAGTGGTGGGCACAGCTAACCTAAAAGTTAGCTTCGATAACCGCTAATCCGCTAACTGAAAAGTTAGCTTCGATAACGCTAAACCGATAAATCACCGAAAAATGTCGCGAAATTTGCCGCTAACCGCTAATTTTTAATATATAAATTTAGATTATGCTTAATTTGGGGGGGGGGGAACTCTGAAAAAAGGCCTATAGAGCTGAACTTTGAGCCTTGAAAAGGAGCTTTCCAAAAAAGATGTAGCATGCCAAGATCAGATGATGATCAAGATGTACGTAACATAAATAATAATTAAATGAACAAATGAAATTAGGCAGTAGTTGACATTCAACATACAGTTTATTAAACGAATAAGAAATATTAAGGTTACACCAGGGTTACACACTCCTTTTACTCTGGCTTGTCCTTCGCCTTCATCTCCTCGAGGTGATGATTGTTGCCCTTCATGAACATCATCCTCTCAAAGTTGGCATCTGACAGGGTGGCTCTCTTGGCACTCAAGATGTCCTAGCCTATGGAAAACAGGCGCTCAACTGCAGCACTGGATGGGATAGCTGTGTTGTACTTAACGAAAAGGTTCATCAACACCTGCTCGCCCAAGAAGGCAACGTCAGTCAATTCCTCCTTCGAGCTGCTTTCCAGCCAGATCTTCACCAAATTCTGTGCCTTGGACTTCAGTGACCAGTGGCTCCTCCTGCACTCCATGGGCTGAGTAATGCTGCTGAAGAAGTCATCTTCCCCATCCTCGTCATTGCTGGTGGTGCTGCTGCCCTCCTCAACGGTCTCCCTCAGGGCTGTCTCCACGGCGGTCTCCATGGCCTTCTGTACCCTGCTGAGATGGCTGCGATTATGCTTTTCTAGCCAGAACAGGCAAAACTTAGGGTGGAAGGCCGCTGCCAGCTGGCACTCCTTGTCTTCTAAGAGGGACCCAAACCTTTTCGTGATGCCTGCCAGCATTGCGTCCACCAGAGGACTACAGTACAGGACGTCTTGTGTTACTGCCAGTAACACAAGACGTGATTGGCTGACGAACATTTGATGACGTGGTCAGCCGTCAGTGTGGGCGTGGCACACGGCTTACGAAACTTAGCATTTTAAAACATTAGATTAGAGATTTTAAAGATTAGAGATTTTAAAACATTTTTATCGGACTGCCAGTTAGCGGAACTAAATTTAGCGGAAGCTAATTGGTCCGCTAAAGGTTTTCAAAGTTAGCTGAACAGCTAATCCGATAAGGAAAAAGTTAGCTTCGCTAATTAGCGGTTAGCGGATTAGCGGAACTGTGCCCACCACTGGATATTTGTAGTGGTGAGGTCTGCGATGATGCAAGTGGTCGAGCCATATCTGCAGTGTGGGTGAGGCTTAAATGTTCATTAATTGCTGTGTCGAGGGAACTAAAGTGACCTGTCTACATATATGGTGACTTACATCCTTCTTGGTTAATAGCTCTACAGTTTTGTTTTTACTCCTCTGAACCAATCGTTGTAACTCGTGTAATTCATATTTGTATCTGATATTATCACTGAAGTACTGAATAATATTATTGAACGATGAACTATCGTTGAACTCTAAGTAAATATAAAATTTATGAAGTAGAGTTGGATATTCTATAAAAAATGTACTTTTCGATGACGATTAAAAAAAAGTCGTACAACATGTTGCCATAACACCGCCGATTTTGAGAAAAATCTCACATATGAAAAATTCAAAGCCGTTCTGTTCTCAAAGAAATATACTCAGTTCATTCTAATCCTTATCTATTAATCCGTTTCTTGAGTAGTGTAGGAAATTGGCTTTTTCAAATTTTCGGAACTGGTGGGCTTGGTCCTGTTGCCCCCAGACTCACGTCTGGAAGTTTAATCGTCAGTTTGAACTTTCAATTCGTGGGCGAGTTCGTTACGATGTAGAGCCCTCGTCCTTGCTCTGCTCGTGCGTGTTCCATTGTTCGTAAACTTTACGAGAATTCTTGGGTTCTAATTCTGCATGTTAACAGTGAGTGTAACCATTCGATTTTTTATCGCACAGCTTGAATATAGTCTGGTATTCACAAACAGTTAATAATTTCATCTCACCAGAAAATATAAAGTGAATTGTAGGTTAAGTTAATTAACAAAATTCAATAAATAAATAGTACTGCAATTCGTTTACTTTCCTCAAGTATATTCTCAGCAGTCTGTGACGAAGGTTTGTTAAGTTTGTCCGCAGTTGGTAGCTGCATGAAGTTTAGTGGCTAACTTTAAGCTGAAAAATACTCCGGGCGGTCAGTCACCTCCTAAATAATTATCTGTCCATCACAACCTAAAAACTAATATATTTATAAATGGTAATAATAATTAAAATATACTAGTCTCAATTTAATAGTCTAAGAACTGCAATTGCAGTAGCACTGCAGTATTGAGGCTACAGTGAAGTACAGGCTTTCTATTTTTACCGCCGTGTTGTGACGTCATTCGTTAAACGCTGCACCGCTGTTGCGTGCGGTTACAGCGCTATACCGCCACCCCTATTGATATGCGAGCCGAATTATCGTAAGTTATATGGCGGCCGCCCAAAAACCGTCTGTGATTTTAATCTTCGACTCGCTACGTGATTCCTGGAGTGGACGATTGGAGCTACGACGCCTTTCTCTAACGTACGTGTTATTTTACGTATTATTTTTACGTGTTGTTTTTATTCTTTTAACCTTGTTGAACCAAACTAATTTGTATTACAAATCGCGAAATTTTTCATTTTTTCTGTCTCTGTCAGTAATAAAATTTTCACTTAGAAAAATATGTCCCATTCTTTTGGATCAGCTCGAGGAGGTGACGGTCGTTTCAAGCATTAATCTTGTATCTTAATTTGTAAAATGATATAATAATACAATATAAAAATATAAGGTAAAAATGCTATATGGAAATGTAAATAATCTTGCTTACAATTTTGATTGGATTTTGATAGTCCAGCTTTAGAATTTCTTCCAAGGTTTTATATTGTCAGTTTAATATTATTAAAGAAAATGAAATATTTTACACAGTAAATCCCAAATGTTCGAATGTGAGCAACATTTGCATAAGACTTAAGGATACAATCTTACATGTATAACAACAACAGGAAACAATTGTCATCTCTCATAAGAAAATGTGAAAGCGCCGCTGCAGATCACAATTACGAGTCCTTACAGAGATCCTCGGATGTGTTATTACGAGCTCAATAATAACAGAAAACGCGTTCGCGCAATCGTTTCCTATTCGATAACAGCTGCCGGAGCTCCATCCTGTAACCGTTCCTTGTCGGCTCTTGGTCTGCGCCGATCAGCATCTTGCGAAGGAAACGTTATCTCGAGTAACGAACGCGTGTTACGTGACGTTACGATGAGCTCCATGGTGTTATGAGGTCATAAATATTAATACAACGATTTCTCACCGAGGGTATAGCCGGAAACATAAGCTAGTATAACAGATAACCTAGGCTGGTATAACAGATAACCTGGTCGCATGTTCAGCAATTTATGTAGCAATGACGGTGATAATAAATTCAGGTCGCTGCAAATTATCGTTCATTAAAATACTAGCGGATCTGCTGCCGTTTCTGGGACCCCTCTGATCCCTGAGTATTAGGATACAATAATTAGTCGGGATTTTATACCCAAATTATGCATTTAAAAATATCTAAAACTTTCGTCGAAATTAAAAATTTCGATGGATAGAAAAAAGTTTCCAGAAACGTGAAGGGGCACGCAACTTAGTTTAAATTCATAAGGAACTGCCTAGTCCTCGTATCGCTGGATTAATTTCAAGTTTTAGGAAGAAACAACATTATTGTTGCTCCCTTCGTTGCAGAATTGATTAAACGTTTATTTTCAGCTGTTGAGATTTAGTTTGAATTTCGGGACTGAATCTGTCGCACTATGGACAATTTCTAATATAATAAGTGTAATTTTATCCATATTGCCATGAAATACATTTTTCGCCTAATTCTTACTTAATATTAGTACATTATTTTCTATTTAAAGATACGTAAACTTGCTGCTGCTGTGCTCGGCACAGAGCTTAAAGATTACCTTCCAATTGTCCATAGTTCGTCAACCTGCCAGAAATTCCCTATTATTTTATAAACGGGTATTCTCACAAGACCAAAAATTTTAAGCCAGTTTAACTTCTTGCTCCTACCACAGCTGCGTTAGAGCCCATTAACTTGATTGGCATGCAGGGTGAGCCCGTTTATATTCTAGAAGCAACTATCCAGGTAGCGTTGGATCGCCAAACCTGATGGTTATAAGGCAATGGTTTCTTGAGTAGTCCCACTGTTTTTCTATGCGTTTTTGAAAAATATTAAACGTTAATTCGAACTTGGGGTTGGTTCATTAGTAACGCCCACAGTACTAAACTTATGGAAGACAAAAATCTGACGTAACAAGTTCGATCGCAGCACCTGACAAAATACCTGACCGTAATACACGATACGTAAGAAACGATACCGTTCCAAGAAATCAAAAATATCTGGCGTAGGGACTGCGGTACCTGAGCTTAGCGACCAAAATAACAGATGGAGCCTCAATACCAAACACGCAGATCCTAGTTTAAAACCGGAATAACTGATAGAGCCTCAATACCGAAAGCCGTTCCCACAAACTTGTCTTTGCAATAGTAAAAACTAGCGTAGAGGTCGCAATATATGACGGGAGGGGGAATGCGCACGTGTACTGAAGAAGTGCCGACGTCGGTCAAAGGGGTGATGATCAGTAATTGAGTGATTTATCAGTAAAAAGTAATAATATTTTATACAAAAAATTCAAATCTGTCATAAACAGTATATTTAAGGAAGAACCACTAAAATTATAGACTAGACTACCGGAATAAAGAGAAATAGCAAATGGCTGAG
This sequence comes from Hyalella azteca, assembly GCF_000764305.2. NCBI lineage: Eukaryota > Metazoa > Arthropoda > Malacostraca > Amphipoda > Hyalellidae > Hyalella > Hyalella azteca. The sequence goes on along the minus strand of NW_025946257.1, from coordinate 20,842 downwards.
CGCAAAGCAAGAACGTGCAAACATCGAAAGTGGAATAGCCGTAACGCCACATAGAAGGCCCCCTGGTTTTCCACAAAGGGACCTTGGTTCTGGATATTTGAAGCCTTGATTTTAAATTGAATGAACCATTAGCCGATCTATTGGCCATGATTCTTCATGGAGTGGCCATGATTCTTCATGGACTGGCCATCATTGTGCATGAAGTGGCCGTGATTTTGAATGGAGTGACAACGAACATGGGAGGTAAAGCACCATCCTGAGTGAACATATCATGCTGGGGACGGATGAATAGGAGCAAATGGTTGGCTCGTGATTGCGGGGCAGTATTGCGGTGCAAAAGTGTAGCAGGATTGCGGTGCAGGATTGCGGTGCAGGATTGCGGTGCAGGATTGCGGTGCTGGATGGCGGTGCAGGATCAGTTAGGTGACCGATGCTGCGCAAGAGAAGTCCTTGACCTCGAGACTTGGCCAGCGGCGCAACATTCTTCTCCCGGCTACCGGCCTCCTGCCGGCGCACTGCTGTCCAAGTCTATTGACTGACGCTAGAAGCCTTCATTGACGATGTACCAGCAATGCTCGCTTGAGTACACGTAGCGACCCAAGTACAGGCAGCGGTTCATGTACGCGTTGCGGTCCAAGTACACGTAGCGACCTGAGTACACGTAGCAGCCCGAGTGCACGTAACGGCCCAAGCACACGTAGCAGTACGAGTACCCGTAGCAACCAAAGTACACGCAGCGACCTAAGTACACGTTGCGTCCGATTTTTCATTTGTGATTGGTTGGTTATCTTTGAATGCCGTCAGTGCTTGGCTGATCGAGTTACGAGCTCGGAACTATTTATGTTAATGTTCGTACAAACCAATGACCATGAAAAAGATTATGTTATTATATTGATATTACTTCTAAAGTTCTCCTCAATCATGTTTTTTCTGTTGTCTTTGGAGATTCGTGGTAACATTCACATATAAAAACATAAGTTATTTGACGAGTAGAATTTTTTCCCGTTCAGACTCTACGGTAGAGTTTGAACGCGATGTTTTTATACTGCCCATCAATCATGCCGTGGTGCATTTTTCAGAAAATATCGGACTTACCGTAAGTTACTAGAACATCTCCCTATGAAACATTAGGTCAGCTAGGCAAGTATAAATTGCATCTCAGGTTAAACCTCTACGAAATGGTTGAGATAACAGGCTAAACCTCGACCTCGACGAGATGGACAGGCTAAACCTCGACCTCGACCCATGATAAATGGCATTAATCTAAGTGCTCGTTTATTGCAACGAATGTTGGTTCTACAATATTTGTGTTCAACCTTCCTCAGAAAACATCATGCAAGTTCAAACCTTCATAAAATTATTAAAATGAGATAAAGTTCTTACGCTAGATCACGCGTCAAACTTCCAATGTTCCCCGCCTTGGCGGAATCTTAAAGTTTAAAATGTGACGAAATTTAATTCATGCTGTCGCCATTTCTAGATAACGGTACAAGCTATCGGATAAACGTTAGAATTGCTCTTATTTATTGCGTTGTCTTGTCTCATAGGCAAATCAAATGCTTACAGTGACGAATGCTCACGTACTTTACATTTGGCATATCTTTATCGCGATCATTCTAGCCGAATTACAGTAATTTACACAGTACTGGTTTTGTGTTGACTCGTCTTCAGTGCTAAACAAAGGCTTTATTATACATAATATCCTGCTCTTAATGTTGTTTTCTTGGCTATTTGAATAATTCCCGCTTACGCACACACTGATTAGTCTAATGCATTCACTGTTAACAGTGAGTTCATGTTCATCACCTGGGAGCGCCCGCTGTTTGGTGTAGGTCTTTATTCACATGCAGGCCTTTATTCAAGACGATCCCTAATGTCTCCCATTAAAAGGCGTATTTGTAATAAGTGTTCATTCAAGTTGTTCGTTACCTCATGAAGTGATTAAGATATTCTTATGTGCTTCTTTACAGCCTATCTATAATTCGATCATAAATTAAATTTTCTTCAAGAAAAAATTTTTTTAGATTCCACATTGATTATTCGTCTGTATATTTTAACTCAATAATCCCGTTAGCTTTCGAGTTAATTGGTACAATTTCTGGCGAAAACTCTATCGTTGATCCCGTTTCACCGCTCAGTGAGTTTTTTTTTCTCTTTAATTGAAACGTTATCCCTCAGGCAAGCTGAACACATGTTACATTCAGACTCAATTTATTTACCGCTATTTCTTTATTAACAATCTTCTCTTGCTAGATCCCAAACATCTGTTCTTAGTAAAAATTCCAACGTTTTTTCTATATTTTCCGCAAGCATTCGATTGAAGTTGTATTGCTGTAGAGCGTTCATACGCTGGCTCACAGGTGCGATTATACCACAGCTGTGATCGTACCGCTGTCTCTGACCCAAGACTCCGAGCAAAAACTTACAAACGCAACTGGAGGCTGGTTGCTCTGAGGTGGAGGTTGCTCTGAGGCGCAGGTTGCTCTGAGGCGCAGGTTGCTCTGAGGCGCAGGTTGCTCTGAGGCGCACGTTGGTTTGAGGCGCAGGTTGCTCTGAGGCACAGGTTGCTCTGTGGCACAGGTTGCTCTGAGGCGCAGGTTGCTCCGAGGCGCAGGTTGCTCTGAGGCGCAGGTTGCTCTGAGGCGCAGGTTGCTCTGAGGTGCAGCAGCAGCATAAATTATGCTGCAACGTAATTTATGATTGTGCAGCATCGTCGTGCTTCTGTATTTGCAGATATTCCATTGTATTCTTTTTACATCTACTAATTTTTTTCGCTCGACGACATTCCTCGCTTTTTCGCCGCTGTTGTCGCTGCAGGTGCAACCGTAATAGAGCTAAAGTTTCCCTAAGGATGTTAGCAATTATTTGTAATCCTAATGCGTACACATAAATAGATAAAATTATTATTACAAATAAAGAGAAGTTAACAATATGATTCAGTAAAGAATATTATCAGTACTGTTATGAGTAATCAGACTGAAACGATCTAATTTAAATAACAAACAATTCACAACAGTACCAATATAATTCTGTTCAAATCGTACACAGAAATAAACAATTATTATTACCATTCTACGAAGCATTTATCGTGGTGTCTGCTTTAAACGAACTTCGAGAGCACGCCATGCCTAAGATTAATAGCAAGCAAAAAATAAATAGACACAAGAAAAGATAGACAACAATGTAATGTAGTAAGTAACAACAATATAACAAAATAACATATAACTATATAACAATATAACAATAGAACAATAAAATAACATAACAAAATAACAATATAACAATATAACAATATTTGTTTGTCCAGGTTTGGCGCGGAGTTGCTGCTGGTGGACAGCTACGTGGAGAACAACTTCACGCAGCACCTGGCGCACTCACAGCTCGACCATCCCACCAGCAGCTACTGGCTCGGCGCTGTCGCCCTCAACGAGCTCAACACTAACACCCTCGAGTCCGCTGGCGGCGATCATGTCTCCTTATATTCAGGTACAGAACTTAAACTAACAAATGTATCTTTATATTTCCTGGTCTGGAAATGATAATATACAAGTACAAGATGATATATTTATATAGGAGCCCTCAACGACCTCAACACTAACACACTCGAGTCCGCCGGCGGCGATCATGTCTCCTTATATTCAGGTAGAGAACTTACGCTAACAAATGTTTCTTTTTACTTCCTGGACTAGAAATGATAATATATAAGTACAAGATGATATATTTATATATTCCCTCAACGACCTCACATAATATATAATATAGTAATATCCTTCGAGTAGGTGGAAGGCCACGATGTCCGTCTATATTTGGTTATAAAGAATCACACGAAAAAATTACTTTCTTCATATAAATTTCATTTATTTTAATAAACATAACAAATTGAGTTGTATCTCTGCTTCCTGAACTTAAATTGAACCTGTAACTCGAAACTTTCTGCTTGTTTTTTATATATACATGAAGAAAATAATTCAAAATTTTATGCGAATTTTCTGTTTCTGTACTCAAAACTGCGTTTAAAATCTTCTAACTCTTGAACACAACATATTATACCTAAAGCTCAGTTCAAAAGCCTACTTCTAATTATCAAAGCTAAAATAATAGGCCTAAAACTAAGTTGCAAATCTCACCCGGGAAATTTGCAGGTTTCTGGGCACAAGGACAGCCGCGCGTGCAGAACGGCAAGTGCGTGCGGGCGCATCTGGGACAAGAGAAGCAGTCCTGGGAGCTCAGCACCTGCGAGTCTCTGCTGCCGTTCATGTGCAAGGCCGGGGCCTGTCCTATGGGATCCTCGCTCTGCTCTAACGGCAAATGCGTCAACAATGTGAGCAATTCTTCATCCCTGTTCTTGTTTACTTTGTTTAGACGACTTTTACGTACGAATTGCATTGAAGGCGGGTAATGAAAACGTGGGAAAATAGATAGATAACTTTTGCTGGCAGGTACTTCCGAACGAGACTTGTAGGTACGATTAGCGTAGAAGAATATTAATGCATTATAATACAAATGAGGAACAGTGTTAAAATATTCAATCACCACAATGATTGAAATTGTTGGTATATTTGAGTATTTATTATATGAAGGTATGTAATAACGTAAAAATAATAAAGAAAACTGAAGATTTAGGAAATCGAGCGCAGTTTTTTTAAGGCGTTGCAAATATGCTTTGTTATAATAAGCCTCTCCAGTTGTGGGAGATAAAAAATTTTCGGAAATCTTGAGCAACGTTAACAGCATTCAACATCATAGAAATTTTTAATAAGACGTCGAATTTCTCGCAGGCTTTTCTGTGCGATGGTCAGAACGACTGCGGTGACATGTCCGACGAAATGAATTGCGAAAGTCGTTGCGAATTCTACATGAAATCCTCGGGCGACTCGATCGAAAGCCCCAACTACCCAAACAAGTATGGCCCCAACATGGAGTGTCAATGGACCCTTGAAGGCCCCGTGGGTCACAATATTGTCCTCCAGTTCTACGAGTTCGAAACCGAGAAGAACTTCGATACTGTCCAGATCTTGATCGGAGGAAGAACTGCTGATTCGGCAGTTCCCATCGCTACACTTTCAGGGCGGCAAGATTTATCAAGCCGACTCTTTGTGTCTGCTTCTAACTTTATGATTTTGAAATTCAAATCTGATGCTGCCGCTGAAAAGCGAGGATTCAGGTAATTTTTTTCCTTTTAATTTTTTTTTATTTATACAGCGGAATTCTCAGTAGCAATGATACATTTACCGCTAATTAGGGTACTCTTTTTCATAATATATTTAAATAGATTTGAGAGTCCACGTACTAGAAGACGCTAACACTCATCATAGATGACTGTCCTGCCCCACAAGTTAATTGTATTAAAATCCGAGTACCGATATGAATTATCACACACAGTTCACGCAAATCACAGTTTTGTCTTCTTTCTTTTACTAAAGGAACTTTCCTCACAAATCAGAATGATGACTTGTAATCCACAGAAGTAGGTTGAAATCAATAATGCTGGCTTTTAATTACGAAAACCACGTCACATATTACTCTCACGCCTCAACAAATGAGTTTATTTCCTCAGAGCTTCATGGAAGACCGAGCCCCAGTCGTGCGGAGGGGAGTTCATTGCAACCCCCAACCCCCAGGTGCTGGCGTCCCCTAACTACCCGTCCATGGACTACCCAGGAGGCCTCGAGTGTCTGTACGAGCTCAAGACGCAGCAAGGCAGCGTCATCACCATACAGATCACTGACTTCCAGATGGAAAAAGGTGAGGCATCAATTATTAACGAAAGGTTAGCAGGAACAAAAAATATGAGAATTGGTTACGTTGATTTCCGTCAGTTATTTGAAGACGTGTAATATTTCTACGTATTAAAGCAAGTTGCTTTCGTGAATATTGATCATTGGGTTATAATAATAATCACTGCATCATTGCTGGCGATTATCCATAATTGGTGGGTGCAGTGAGTTCGAAATTGAGTTGCAGTGAGTGCAGTGAGTTCGAAGTTGGCTCATGTTAATATGTGACGAAATGCTTGCATTTTTCACAAAGAATTAAGTTTCATGAAGACATACTCCCTCCAGCTATTTGATCAATATCAAATATTTGGCAGCAATGTCCTTTTCGAATGCAAGGAAGTATAAAACTGCAGTTATCACCGGTGCGATTGTTGAGATCTCAATAGTAGGAAATAAAACCGGTGACAGCTTTACATAAATGTTCGCGACGGCCGCAGATTGTAATCAATCGAATTTCCTACTTTTTCAACCTTTATAACTTTCTTCACTTTTAACGATACATCATCCCACATTCTCCTCTCAAATATTGACGTTCTTCCATTATTTTCTTTAACCCAATAAAAATTCAACTTTTATAGTGAATTTATTATTATTATATATCTATAAAATGCGTTTCAAATAACGACTGTAACTGACACTGCGTATGTAAAAAATTTCGTCAGTAAATTTCGTACTGTAGTACGACTTAATCAGACATTTTTCATCTACAATATTTTAATTGTAAATTTCTTTCCCTACATCAGACAACGACTACATTTTGGTACGGGATGGAGCACATCCTTCCTCCAAGATACTGGCCCGCCTCACCGGCAAGCAAGAAGACAATCCCAAGTACCTCATCTCGACCGGCCCTGCGATGTACCTTTACTTGCGGACCAGCTTCGGAAACTCCGGCAAAGGATTCCAGCTTCATTATTATTCTGGCTGTTCCGTAACTCTTGAGGCTCTGGAAGGCGACTTGACTTCACCTGCTTATGGAATTTCGAACTACCCGAATAACCAAGAATGTCTGTACTTGATCCGGCGACCTGGAGGTGGTCGACTGTCACTGAAGGTAAGTGTGTTTAATCCGATTGTTTCCTTATTTCTAAGTGAATATTCCATCAGTTCCATAACATTCAACTCAAAATCAATGATTTCTACAATTTCAAAACTCCAAAATTAATCATAAACAAGATCCTAGAGTTTTAATTTTCATCAAAATTTTGACTATCATCAGAACCATTATTTCTATGGTTACGAATAATCTTAATCTGCATTACTGCAGTCCCAAAAGTTCTAAACCAATCTTCTACCAGCTCAGGATAGAGCTAGCCTGTATTCCTCCAATTCTCACTAACTCTACTCTATAATTTTACATTTCATAAACTTCGTCGCATTAATCCTAACCTATACTTCTCCAATTTATCTTAATCCTAATCAATATTCCTCCTATTCGCACTGACCCTAGCCCATATTTCTTTAATTCTCACTAACCCTAACCCATATTTCTCCAATTCTCACTAACCCTGGCCCATATTTGTTTAATTTTCACTAACCCCAACCAGTATTCCTCGAATTCTCACTAATCCTAATCAACATTCCCACAGTTCCTGGACTTCGTGGTGAGCGACAAGGACACAGTTCAGGTATACGACGGGGCTGAGCGGACCCAGGCAATAAGACTGCACCCTGGTCAAGGGTTCTCGGCTTCCAACCCTCCCTCTATGACCCTCACCGCAGACTCCGGCACTATGTTGCTCAGATTCTCCAGCGACCCTCTCAGAAACGCCAAAGGATGGGCGGCTAAATTTTCAGCCGGTACGTTGTATTTGATTTTCAATTATGAAAATATTTTAGTTTTAATTTTGTAACATAGTGAAAAATAAAATAAAATTTTTACCATTATTTCTGAAAATGAGACTGGCGGTAGCAAATATATTTCAAGCAAAGTTTTCTTACTTTTTTTTCACACGCCAATCAGGTTAGGTTTGCTATCCAATCAGAGACGATCGCATATCTTTACCGCCACTCGTGCTTTATATATTGTCACGTGCTTCAAATCAAACACTCATTTTTCAGTTCATCTCATGTACCCTACATTATTCCATCACCTGTCAATTAATTCGTTATGAAAACTTCTTATACTTTGCCTCAGACTGCCATATCCTGTCGAATAATTCGTTATGAAAACTTCTTATACTTTGCCTCAGAATGAAATATCCTGTCAAATAATTCGTTATGAAAACTTCTTATCAGACTGCCATCAACTGCGGATCGGCGAAGGCGCTATAGCGTCGTCCCGCGAAACAGCGTTCGACAGCGTCATCACGTATAGCTGCGCCAGAGGTCATCAGTTCGCTAACAACCGCAGCACCATCGTGTCAAGATGTAACTTGGGTGGCATGTGGTCAGAGGACTACATTCCGGCATGTCAGGGTGAGAATACTTATGGATCCGTTAGAATTTTAAATAGGTATTAACTTTAAATGTGAGGTTAACATGACAAAATCTTCTTAACACAATGTCAATTCATTAGTTGTAATCAAATTCATTATTCTAACACTAGGCCCGGTAATTTTCTTATTCTCAAAATGCTTACTTTCACTTTCCGCGCATCGGTCTGTCGCTGACTACTGAAGCGCGAAAAGTTCATCTCTAGAGACTCTTCAGAGATCAATAATTTTTACTTTTCAATTAATTTAAAGCATAAATAAATTGAAATAATCTCCCTAAATCCAAACCAAATCACAATGTTTCACTGATTTACCTGCTCCCACCGCAGAGGTGTACTGTGGCCCTGTCCCCCAAATCGACAACGGCTTCAGCATCGGCGCGACGAACGTGTCTTTCCTCGGCCAGGCGACGTATCAGTGCTACGCAGGGTTTGCTTTCCCCAGCGGCTCTCCTGTCGAGACCGTCACTTGCCTCGAGACTGGCCAGTGGCAGCCGCTGCCGGAGTGTCTCGGTGCGTATAGGTGGTCATTTTCTCCGTAGGTTCATGATTTTTCAGCTACAGCCGCTGCCATGGTGACTAGGTGCGCATCTGTAATCCATTTCTTTATTTGATTATTTATAGATCGGTCTAAAGTTATGCGTTAATATAGTGTTTATTCGTACATATTGTGTTCTGTGAACAGCTTCGCAGTGTCCCCCTCTACCTGACATCCCGAACATTGTCCTGAACGTCCTGAATGGAGGAGGTCGCAGCTACGGGACCGTCATTCGTCTCGAGTGCGAGGAAGGATACTACAGAGTCGGCCATCCCGTGATCCACTGCATGTCAGATGGCTCGTGGTCTGCTACAAACCTGCCCTCTTGCATCAAAAAACATTGCAGCAGATTCCCCAAGGTAAGAGCGAATCACTGCTGCTGTTTCCTAAGGTAAAGTCAAAACACTGCATCACTTGTCAAACGATTTCTCATAGCTTCTGTCTGACATGCTAATCATCCTTGAACCAGTTTATCCTAGAGAATTAGGATCATTGTAATTGGTTGAAAATATTTTAAGCGTCTAGTAAAAATGTATGTATGTTTGTTTAGATCACGAATGGCTTCGTGACGGACATGACTCGCAAGTACCACTTCGGTGACGAGGCGAGAGTTCAGTGCCACCGCGGGTTCCGGCTCGTGGGTTCACCGCTCATCAAGTGCGGGGCTGAGGACGAGTTCATCAACCTTCCAACCTGCGAAGGTGAATCGCGGAAACTATCGCTTTTATTCCGGCAAACTTTCTTTCGGAGTCCTTCCCCTGATGTCACTCAATATTTTGGCTATTTAGTAAACGTTATATTTTGAGCGAGAACGTTCTGCTGAAAATCATGACCATCCAAGTTAGGCGAGCCATTGAAGATTGTAAGTTAATTTTTTTATAGTTTTGACCTTACACGTCAATGCAACTCGGCCATCTACGCGATATATACCTCTTATACGTATTTGCCTCTCACACGATACACGAGGTACCTCTTGAACGTTTATACCTCTCACACTTTTATTGAGGACTTCTTTTGAGTTTAATCTCTCAAGCTTTGTGATAAGAGGTACAGTAATGGGTTCAATGTGTCTTAAAATTTGTCCAAATGAAAGGTTCGATAAACTATACCTACACGATATATACCTCATACCCCTATACACGCGTTGGAGTTGATGAACCCTACATTGACGCCCCAATTGTTGGTACAAATCTTAACTAGACCCATTTTTCCAGCGCATAGTTTGTCATGGAAACGTTCATTTGAAAATTCGCTAAGCGCAAGATAACTAGTTTAACTAGTCTCCGTAAGGTCCAAAATTACCTATACAAAAATCCGATTTTTCAATCGTTTACTGTGAATTTAAATAAGTAGTTTAGAATCGCTTAATTTATTTAATGAATCAAAATTAATCCTATTTTGTTTTGACCAGACATGGACGAGTGCACTACTGCTCAGTGCGATGCGGCGTCAACCGAGTGTATGAACAGTCCTGGTGCATTTTCCTGCAAATGCAAGAAGGGTTTCCTGCCTAATCTGAACTGCCGACCTGTAGGCGACCTCGGAGTGTCCGATGGAGGGATTCCAGACGATGCCATCACTGTCTCCGGAACCATGCCTGGATTCGAGAAAAATGTGAGCTCATACATGCATATTGAACTTGAACATGTTTTCAAAAAATGCAAACATTAATTGCATATTGAAACTCATGAACAAGTTTTGTGTCACATGTTTTCGCTCATGACCGAAATCCTTCAACATTAAGGCTGAAAAATGATAATGTTATTTGCTAAGTATACAATAGAATAAATTGTTTGAATATTTTTCAGAGTGTCCGTTTGAACTCCCAGCCTGGATGGTGCGGAACTTTACCAGTACCTGGGAAGAACTGGGTAATGGTCGACTTGAGGGTCCCAACTGTTGTACGTGGTTTGCGAACTCAGCCAGTGTCCTTTGAAAATGGAGACATAGCCTATTCAACGTCAATCAGTCTTCAATACAGTAATAATCTCACTGATGCCTTCCAAAATTATGTTAGCTCATCCGGCTCACCAGTAGAGTTCCATATTACCTCTGGAGCCCCCTTGTCTGCTCTCAATCTCCCCGAACCAATTGAAGCTCGCTACATCCGACTGACGATCGCTAATTTTGAAATTGCGCCGTGTCTGAAATTTGAGTTGATGGGATGTGCTAGGCAAGACTGCGTTGATATCAACGAATGCGAAGAAAACCAAGGAGGTTGTGGTCATCGATGTGTCAATTCTCCAGGTTCTTTCTCATGTGCTTGTGATATTGGTTATGACTTGTTTGTCAACGAAACGACTGCCGGTTTCACCCTAGAAGAGTCTGAAACTGGTCTTCGTGATGGAGATACTTATCGCTTGAACAAGACGTGTGTGCCCAAGATGTGCCCAAAATTGGAATCTCCCTCAAACGGTCTGCTGCTGGATACTCGTGAAATGCATCACTTCATGGATGTTGTCAAATTCCAGTGTGATTATGGCTTCGTGATGCAGGGTCCAGATACCCTTGAATGTACCAGTACAGGTACTTGGAATGGAACAACGCCTGAATGTACTCCTGCAGTTTGTCATCCGATAAAAGTTGACGGGGTGTCAGTTATCTACGATGATCCTGAATCTATCATGGTTCCTCTAGGTCAAAATGTTTCATTCGCTTGCAATGATGTTGGAAAACCCTTGCGCAACACTGTTACATCCAACTTCCGACAATGTGTTTACGATCCCAAAGACGGCCTTCCGAATTACTGGCTGTCAGGTGTACAACCAGAATGCGAACGGAGAGATTGCGGTATTCCTGCCGAAACTCCAGGGGCCACATATGGTTTCACAGCTGATACAAAATTTGAGTCTACATTCTTCTTTGGATGCCAAGAAACTTTTAGTTTTAATGGCCAAACTAGTAGAAATGATAATGTGGTGCGATGCGACGCAAACGGAAATTGGGATTTCGGAGACTTGCGTTGTGAGGGTCCCGTATGTCAAGATCCTGGCCACCCTCCTGATGGTCGTCAGTCTGCTACTAGTTACGAGCAAGGATCCAAGGTACATTTCGACTGCGACCGTCCTGGCTATATCCCGATTACTGATGAGCCTGTAACATGCATTACTGAACCAACTTGCAAGGTCGTTAAACCAATCGGAATCACTTCAGGGAAAATACCAGATTCAGCATTCAATGTTTCATCTGAGCGAACCAACTACGAAGCGCGCAACATTCGTTTGAACTCGGCAACTGGCTGGTGCGGTCAAGAAGGCCCTTTTACTTACGTGACCGTGGATCTTGGATCAGTTCACAATATCAAAGTCATCCTCCTAAAAGGCGTTATCACCAATGATGTTGTCGGAAGACCAACAGAACTCAGATTCTTTTACAAAGTTGAAGAGAACGCCGACTTCGTAATTTATTTCCCCAACTTCAATTTAACAAAGCGCGTTCCAGGAAACTATGGAGAACTTGCCATGATCAAGCTTCCAGTTTACGTTAAAGCTAGATTCATCGTACTCGCCATCATCAGTCACGATAAAAATCCTTGCATGAAATTCGAGTTAATGGGTTGCGAAGATACCCCAGAAGAGACAAATTTACTAGGATTTGATTCGAACTATCCTACCTGTGTCGACAATATGCCGCCTGTCTTCTCGAACTGCCCTGCTAAGCCTTTGGTCGTAGAAAAGGGTCCCAATGGTTTGCTTCCTGTAGACTTTGTTGCGCCGGTTGCTAAAGATAACTCTGGAATTATTACACGAACGGAAGTTATTCCCGCTGGATTCCAAACCCCAATGTACATATTTGAGGATATGACTGTAGAATATTTGGCATTCGATGTTGACGGAAACATTGCCATTTGCTACGTGAACATCACTGTTCCGGACGACACTCCGCCTTTCTTAGCTTGCCCTCAAAGCTACGTCATTGAACTGGTTGACGAACAAGAAACTTACACCGTCAATTTCAATTCATCTCTGACCCTTGCTAACGTTCAGGCTTCCGACAATCACGATGAGAACGTAAAGCTATCAGTATATCCGGGAGAAGCTGTTATTCGTGTAGGCGATTACCAGAACGTTACCGTTACTGCTACTGACGCTGCTGGGAACTCGGCAATGTGCAGCTTCCAAGTTGCTGTCAAAGCTTCGGCCTGTGTCGATTGGGAACTCAAGAAACCAGCGCACGGTAAACTAGCGTGTAACAATGATCCCCGTCGTGGTATGGTCTGCACAGCAGTTTGCGAGCGAGGTTTCCGCTTTACCGATAACATGCCTGCCAAGGAATTCGTTTGTACTGCAGATGACGGCTTGTGGTATCCCACTCCAGTTGTGCCAGATTGCGTGAGCGAGGACACACAGCAAGCTAGCTACGACACCGTCGCCGACATCACTTACAGATCCAATGGAGCTGTTGTTGTCAGCTGCCTTGATCAATACAAAGCTCACGTCGAGCAGTTCTATACGGAATTGAACGCATTGCACTCTGGTCGTTGTCAAACTGCTACCAATATCCCAATTAAAGTGGAATTAGTTGATGTTGGGATGATGCTCCTGCAAGAAAATATGGTTAAAACGAAGCTTGTCCTTCGTATCAGTCACACCAATCCTCAAGAGAGAATTTACGATCTTTGCGGGAATGTACTTTCTCTAATATACGATTTAACTCTCCCGTCTTCTTCTAGTGAAATAGAGAATATTCTCAACATGCCTTCTGTTGGAAACTCGTGCCCTGCTCTCCGTGCGATGAACTCGAATGTTACGAGAGGCTTTACCTGCAGCACCGGAGAAGTCCTGAACACGGAGACCACCTCAATCCCACGATGCCTTCATTGTCCAGCTGGATCTTTTGCCAAAGCCATGGAAGACAAGTGCACTCCATGCCCCATGGGCTTCTACCAGGATATGGGTCGTCAAGGATCTTGCAAGCAGTGTCCTGCAGGGAGATATACCCGGCACAATGGCAGCAAATCCATCGAAGACTGTATTCCCGTGTGTGGATACGGCACTTATTCTCCCACTGGTTTGGTACCGTGTCTCAATTGCCCACAGCACACCTTCTCGGGTGAGCCTCCCATCGATGGCTTCAGAGAGTGTCAGACGTGCCCTCCTAACACGTTCACGTTCATGGCAGGTGCCGTGTCGCAGCAGCAATGCCGACAAATGTGCACTGCTGGTACGTACTCTGATAACGGATTGGAACCGTGCAACCCTTGCCCTAGGAATTTCTACCAACCGTCGCAAGGAAAAATGACATGTGTTGAGTGTCCAACTGGAAACAGGACGATAAATGAAGGCTCGACGTCTGCAAGCGAGTGTCAGGCTATTGACTGCACTGAAAACATCTGTCAAAATGGTGGCCTATGCCTTGCTCGTCACCATCAAATTCAGTGTTACTGCCCAGCTGGCTTCAGTGGTAAATTCTGCGAGATTGACATCAATGAATGTGATTCCACGCCTTGCTACAATAATGGCAAGTGCATTGACCTACCCCAGTCTTATCGCTGTGAGTGTCTTCCTGGTTACTCGGGCCTGCAATGTCAAGACGAAGAAAGTGACTGTGTTCCCGGGGCTTGCCCAGACCGCGCCATGTGTAAAGATAATCCAGGAATCGGCAGTTTTGAATGTCTCTGTCGTTCTGGATATACTGGCCCTGACTGCAGTGTCACAGTTGATCCTTGTGTAGAAAGAGGAAACCCTTGTAACAACAGCGGTGTTTGCACTCCACTCAAGCAAGGAAAATTCCAGTGTGAATGTATGCCTGGATGGGAAGGTAGACTGTGTGACATAAATACTGATGATTGCGCGGAAATGCCTTGCCTGCTGGGAGCACCATGTACCGATCTCGTTGCTGATTTCAAATGTGACTGTCCACCTGGATTTACTGGAAAAAGATGTCACCTCAAAGTTGATCTTTGTAACCCAATGCCTTGCGTCAATGGTATTTGCGTGGACAAATTTTTCGAGCACGAATGTATCTGTTATGAAGGATTCACTGGGGAGTCGTGCGATATCAACATCGATGAATGTGCTGATAAGCCATGTGAAAATGGAGGACTTTGCATCGACCAAGTTAACGGTTACAAATGCTCATGTGAGACCGGTTTTACTGGTAAGAACTGCCAGCACATGGTTGACTATTGTGCCTCGGACCCTTGTGAAAACGCAGCGTCGTGCACCAATGCTCTCGACGGTTTCATTTGTGAATGCCGTCCAGGATTTGTGGGATTGCAATGCGAGGCGTCGACCGACGAATGCATCAGCAGTCCGTGCAATCCTGTTGGTACAGAAGAATGCATTGATTTAGACAACATGTTCAAATGCAAGTGCCACGCTGGTTTTACTGGAGAACTTTGTGAAACGAATATTAATGAATGTGAGTACAACCCGTGCATGAACGGAGGAACTTGTATTGATGGAGTAGCCGATTACACCTGCCAATGCGACAAAGGCTGGTCCGGCAAGCGCTGCGAGAAAGACGTTGGAGGCTGTGAGGCAAACCCTTGTTTGAACGATGCCGAGTGTATCGATTTGTTCGAGGATTTCTTCTGTGTGTGCCCGTCAGGAACCGACGGCAAAATGTGTCAAGTAGCTCCTGAACGCTGTGTCGGAAACCCGTGCATGAATGGCGCTCAGTGCCAGGACTTTGGTTCCGGCCTGAACTGCTCGTGCTCCGAAGACTACACCGGCGTTGGATGTCAGTTTGAATACGACGCGTGCGCTGAGGGCGCTTGCAAGAACGGGGCCACGTGTATAGATCACGGCGAAGGCTACAAGTGTTTGTGCCCTCCGGGATACGAAGGACGGCATTGCGATAAGGACATCGTTGACTGCACTCCTGCTGCCTGTCCCCCGGGGGCTGTCTGCATTGACCTCACCAACGATTTCTACTGCAAGTGTCCCTTCAACCTCACTGGCGAAGACTGCCGGAAAGGTTGGTGACTTCATTTCCATTCATTTTATTTCGAGAGTTTGCCTAAAGCCTACCCTTTTTCTATTAAATTATTTATTTTCTAGCAGATTGCATCGAGAGAAATGTTCCAAGGAACAAGTGTTAATGTTATAATAACCTCGTTTTGAAGTGATGAAAAGCACTAGCTTATGCAGAAATAAGCTAGTGCTCAAATGAACAAAATCTCGTTGTGCTCATTTCCTTCTGACATGCGAAATCTTTTATAATTATTCGGTAAACAGAATTTAATGGACTGGTTTTTCCTTCTCAGTGATCAACTTCGACTACGACCTCTATGTTAACGACGAAAGCAAGACTTCAAGCGCTTCTTTGGCCACTCCCTTCGACCTGATGGAGGCTAAGGCCTTCACTGTCGCACTCTGGGTCCAGTTTGCGAAGGCCGACAGCAAGGGCATTGTGTTCACTCTCTTCTCCGTCTCGTAAGTACTTAAATTTCAAAGGCAAACTTAGCCGTACAAATTATGGACCATTAATAAATTTTTGTTCAGCTGCAAGTAACTTTATAGCTTGATCGTGAATATTTTTAAATGAGAATTAATACTTCATTCTAATTGGGCATAATTTCGTATTTTGTCATATCCTAGATAAATATGTGTCGATTTTCCTTGCTCCTGCTTCAGCTTTTCCCTCTCTATTTTTCCAGGAGTCCTTACATCCCGGAAAATCCTCGAATGTTATTACAAGCGACGGACAGCAGCATGATCATCGAGCTCGTTCGTGGCGCGAGGGAAGTCATCAGTTACAGGCCCAATATTCCCATCAACGATGGACAGTGGCATCACATCGCCCTCATTTGGGACGGAACTGAGGGCATTCTTACCCTCACGACTGACGCTGTCGTCGTTGCGCAAGTGACCGGATTTGCTAAAGGCAGCACTATGCCGAAATAGTGAGTCATTTGTGAACAGGTTTATTGTCGAAAGTGAATTTCCTTCTGATAGTGAGTTATGTATCGATTACGAATTACTCGTTGATAGTGAGTTAGCACCTGAGAAAGTGTAAAGGTAATATTCTAATTTACTGTTAGTTTAACTTATCATCTCATTTCCAATCATGCAAATGAGTTCTGCTTGTTGTCGAAGCCTGCGTTACTAACATCAGTTAGCAGTATGATCTGAATCATGATTGGATAAATAAATATATTAACATAACCTAATTTATCGTGCAAGAAATAAGCTTGATGCCAAATATGTGAGGTGGTTATGAACTATGGATAGGATGACTCTCTCGAGCCATAACAGTCAGCCAAATGATTGACAAATAGGTACTATAATTAAAGTTCGATACATTTTTCTAGGCCAGATCTGTGCCAAGACCATGATTTAGGTAGGCAAATGATTAACAAATAGGCACAATAATTAAAGTCGGACGCATTTCTCATAGGCCAGATCTGTGACAGGACCATGATAGGTAGCCAAATGATTGATAAATAGGTACTATAATTAAAGTTGATGCCTTTCCATAGGCCAGATACGTTCCGTAAACATTCCTAACCCATTATTCCCTGGCAGTGGCTGGGTGACGCTAGGAGCCGTGCCACAAAGGTTCGCCTCGTACTCAGACGTGCGCGGCTTCCACGGCCGCGTGGCCCGCCTCAACGTCTGGAACAGAGCGGTCGACTACAGGGTCGATGTGCCCAAGATGGTCGGTGCTCGTACGCAATAGTTTCATAATTTAAAATCATTTCTAATGATTGATATTATATTGGATTGCACTTTTTTAGAATTCTAAAACATTCTAAAGTATCTTTTTATTAACGCATATAGATAGCGTTGTTAATGGTATCCGTATAATAAGACTTGATACAATGAAAGTTTAATTACTAGAGAAAGGGTTAAATTAGAAGTTGATTGATTCTGATTTGCAAGAGAAAACAGTTAATAGTATAAATTTATTATATTGAAAACAGAATGAATGAGCATTTATAATTATAAAAGTGCAGCGTTTATTACGACTTAATGCATAATATTTTATTAAAATTGACAAGTAATATTACTAATCAATGACTATAACTAACAAATTATATCAACATCATCTCTTTGTTCAGGCTCGTTCGTGCATGAAGTCACCGGTGATGTTCGAAGGACTCCTCCTGCGATGGGCAGGATACGACAGAGTCGAGGGCAACGTCGAGAGGGTTGGGCCCTCTAACTGTGGACAACATGTCTGCCCTCTTGGATATACTGGGGATTGCACTGTCCTACAAAGGGACAAGACTCCACCAAGGGTTGACCATTGCCCTGGACACATCTGGGTCATCACCAAGAATGGTTCGGCGGTGGTCAACTGGGACCGGCCCAGATTCACTGACAACATCGGCATTGAAAAAACCATCGAAAAATCGGGATATTTCCCTGGACAAGTGAGATCATCTTTCAAATTGAGTTTGCAAATTTTAATTGCACATTTTTCAAACTCATTTTAATAAACTCGTTATATTTTCTGCTAAGGTTTTTTCATAGTTGACGTATCTTATAGAGGGATTAATTCACGGATATAATATTCAATTATTTGATCTATACTGCAAGCTATGCTTCAGAAGCTCACTATATTCGCAAAAGACTCATAAGATCCTTCATTTTTTAATCAGACGACTTTTTTCATGGCTTCAGAGTGTTCCATAGTACACCATGCATTCATAGTACGCCACAGTACACCGTGCCTTCATTACGTACAGGCCTTCGCCCTGGGGACGTACCACATCGCGACGGTAGCGTACGACGCAGCAGGCAACTCTGCCACTTGCTCCTTCAACGTCTACGTCCTCGAGGATTTCTGTGAGGACTTGGCCGATCCTGTGGGGGGAACCCAGCGCTGCTCAAACTGGGGTCCTGGCGGTCGCTTCAAAGTCTGCTCGATTGAGTGCAACCCGGGACTCAAGTTCTCTACTCAGGTCATTATTTAGCTTATTTGCTTCCATTCATTTAATATTGCATAAAACAGAGAATTTATTTTGAATAAATTTATCTATTCAATACTAACGTATGAAATGTCAACTAATGGACAATTCGTTTTTGAAGTCATTCCTGCAAATGCTATACTCAAGTTGAATGAAACTCCATTGACTCTAATTTCTACGCTTACTCGCCGCTGCACTCTAGTTAAATCATGTCATTAATCACATTTTCTACGCCTATTCGCACCTGCACTCAAGTTGAATTATGTCATTACCCTCATTTTCTACGCTTACTCGCCGCTGCACTCATGTTAAATTATGTCATTAACCACATTTTCTGCGCCTGCTCGCCGCTTCACTCCAGTTAAATTATGTCACTAACCACATTTTCTGCGCCTGCTCGCCGCTTCACTCGAGTTAAATTATGTCATTAACCACATTTTCTGCGCCTGCTCGCCGCTTCACTCGAGTTAAATTTTGTCATTAACCACATTTTCTACGCCTACTCGCCGCTTCACTCCAGTTAAATCATGTCATTAACCACATTTTCTACCTTCTACTCGCAGGTTCCCGACTTCTACACATGTGGGGCTGAGGGCTTCTGGCGCCCCACCACAGACCCCAGCNTAAAGGTACTGGGTCCACTTCGCCCGAAGAGTGCACCAACCCCTGCCAGGTGCATGGCGAACAGGTCTTGTGTGACGCCAACGCTGACTGCCTCTACCTCGCCGAACAGGACGACTACATCTGCGAGTGCAAGGACGGCTTCAACAAAACTGAGTCCGGAGAGTGTCTAGGTAAGCTTTAATTGCTACAGCTACGCAAATAATGCTCATACCACTATATTTTCGCAAAAACGCTGTATCTGGATATTTTTACAGAGCTAATGATTATCAGTAAATAGTAAAAAATCCATCGAAATTTTTTCATCTTTAAAATTGGTAAAAATTTTAGCCTCCCTAAACTATTTTGTTTAAATCTATGACAAACCGACAAAATCCTCGAATAATATCAATCAGTCTCGAACAAAACCGTTAATTTAAGTGTCAGCAATTGTAAATAATGCAAAACTAACATGGCACCAACAGACACATGCAAAGACTACTGCCTACACGACGGCGTGTGCCGCAAGACGGACCGCGGGCTGCCTTACTGCGAGTGCGTCGGCTCCTTCACGGGAAAACAATGCCAGGTGACTGTATTAATGTATTAATTAATATGAATCATATGGTTAACGTTTATTAATGTCTTTCGAAACTCGCTCACTTTTTTCATTAAAGCTCATCTCGAATCAACGAATGTGAAAGAGAATTGTACGTGGACTATACATATTTAAATGATCAGGTTATTCTATAGTAATTGGTTTTTCTTACAAAATTAGCGAAGGAGTCCGCATTCCTAGCCAAAGTTTCGAATATGTTTCAAACTATGAAATAATTTTTCATTCCCACGTCGTGTAATGATAATTAAATACTTATTTTATGTTATTGGTATTTAAAGTTACATATATTATTCGTATTAAAAGCTAGGTATTTTAGTAACAAATTTACAGGTACTTCTTTGATGGCCAAACTCAAACATTGATTGCATAAACAAACAATATTTAAGACATGTTCGACACGGTTTCAACGAATCATTTTTGCTCGCAATTGGCCATTATTTTCCGAGTCTTTTCAACCATGATTGTTTCCTGAACCTTCGTCTGATTTCATAGCTTCTCTTAAAAATATACTTAAATTCTGTCCCATTATAACGTTGCAAAATTATGCAATCTGACGAGAGTCAAAATTAAATACTATAGGAGTGCCCTAGCACTAGAACTTCTTGCAAATCTCAGAAATGGTTTAGAATATGTTTAAATGTATATATATATATATATATTTTTGCCGGTAGAAAACATGTTCTGATGCGTTTCAACCTTTATCAGATGTTTCATTAACAATAATTAATAATGCTTTTGTGCCCTGCACTTGAGTTTATTGTAAACCTGAGAAATGTTTACAATATGTCCCACGGTTTGAATAAATATTTTATCGACCTAGATTAGTGTTTCATTAATATCAATTGATTGATAATATTTGTACCTACAAACAAATGTAAAATAATAAAGTTTTAATGATCCAGCACAAGAGTTTGTTCGCCTACATCGCTGGGGGCGTGGCGGGCGCCGTGGTGTTCCTCATCATCCTCGTGCTGCTCGTATGGATGATCTGCCTGAGGTCCACAAGGAAGCAGGA
>NW_025946256.1:0-7186 GCF_000764305.2 Hyalella azteca | reverse complement strand
GACATCCAGCCAATATCAGCTGGCCGCTATCAGTGCGTTGCGTCCAATGGACATCCACCATCAGCTTCAAAATACATCCAGGTTCTCCTTAGCCCATTCTAGACAGGATAAATATTGGAACAACTCCTATCTTTTTCATAAGCGTAAATGATAAGGTTGGTATTTAATTGTAGAGCAATATCAATTTAAATGAAATCCCACTGTCTCTGTTCGCATTTAAAAATACAAGGCATACATCGTCTATTCTTTCCGCGTATTAAGAATATTAGGTTGATTCATTTCCCGGCTTAAGAATATAATGATAACATATATTCGTTAAAGTAAGGGCTACTACATTTTTTTTCAGGCTTTCATCACGGTGATTGACATACTAACTTTGGAATTCTGAGTCAACATTTAAAATTTACTTGCTCATTTTTTTTTCAAAAATGCAAACCGTACTTGTGAACAATGTTTTATTAGACTATTTTTTATCTACTTTTTCTGCTTAAAGTTTTTTTCTTTATCATACCTGGAAAATTATACAAAACATCAATGAAAAAAAAAATAATAGACATTGTAATCTTTTGACTCTATACATTTAGTTAGAAACGTGATTGTTACACTAGTTTTAACGGTATATCAGAATTAAACCCAATCTCTATCATGAAAGTTTAGAGTGAGGAACGTCTTCAAAAGGTGTAGGAAAGTGTTTTATTTAATTCAATTAGACAAGTTCCCATATTTGATAACATGAATTCTATGAAGTGAATTCAAAAATGCCAACCATCATCTGAGACTACGTTATCATGCCTCTGCCAATCATCGATCATCAGCTTATTATTCTATACATAACATTACCCAACAATAGAATTTACGAAAAAGTTGTGACCTAACAACAAAATTGACCTTCTATATTATCTAAAAGACGGGAGATACAATATCTTTCCAATTATCAGTAATGCGTTAATTTTGAAGTGTATCGAAGTTAAAAAGTCGCTTTTGAGTACATATGAACGTTTATTCCTACGTAATATTGCGTGCTTTGACCGTACTGACTGTTTTATTAAAATTTTTTATTAATTTATACTATTTGCTCCTCAACTGTATAAAATTCTTAAAATGTTGAAAACGTACTAATATATTCGATCGTTAATAAAACGTTAATACTTCTTCTTTCCGCTCTTTTAGGAGGACGTTGATAAAAACGCTATCCATGCAGGACGTTACAAAATAAATGCGTCTTTCCGAACGTGTATATCTTGAAAACGCTCTAAAATACCTATAAGTCAATCTAAAAAAAAAGATCAGTACTCACTGCAGTGAGTGACAGAGAGCGCATTTTCTCGTCGACGAAAACGCGAAGTCACGGACGGACGGACAGACAGACGGACGGATGGACGGACATGACGAGCACAATAGCGCCTTTTTTCCCTGAATGAGAAAATGCTCTAAATGCGTTAAGAGGAAATATTTTGCAGGTTGGTGTCCGGTTCTCGCCGATAGTGAAAGGGCCCGGGGCAGAAGACGTGGCTGAGCTTGGGGGCCGATACACGTTCAGTTGCTTATATGCAGCTCATCCGCGGCCTGATATTTTTATCATAAGGTTATTTTGAGAGAAATTTCAAATTATAGCATATGTGATATATTTGTGTAGCATTTATTTCATACATTCCGATTATCCTAATGTCAAACTCTATTGAGTGATAATGATCAAAACGTAGCTTCCTTAGATCACAAAAAATTAACATTTATCGGGGGTTGAATTCTGTGCAAGCACTTCATATATAATGTTTTTTTGGTCATATATGAAAGGAAAAAATATCCTCCCTGTTAATTTTAAAAAGTATTTAATTCCAGACATGATTTTCATCAAGTCCTCTATTGCTCCTAAAATCCCATGAATTGGTGACTATAGGCATGGAAACACAAGGACTGAAAACAAATTGAGCATAACAAATATAAATAATATAAATGAGTTAATATGCTTTTAAGAAATTACTCATGATTTGATCTAATAATCAATTAGGTCACATCGATTTTGATTTAATTTTGACGTGCCCGTGTGTTTACGACAGGTCTAACGACCTGGGAGAGCAGACTTTGACCCAGGAGTACTTCAGAGTGGTGTCTGTCGCTGACCAAGAGCCGTACACGTGAGTATTAGCCACTACATCCCTGTATTTAATGACAATCCCATGGATATCCGAGTAGGAATTTCGTAGGAATAACACAAATCAACGGCCCCGAAGATGAAAGTTTTCTGTAAATTTACGTAATTGGTTCGATTATTGGTTCATTAACTGTATTTGCGAGCATTAGCTCGAATGAATTTGTGAATGTCGTGATGGTGCCTGCATGTAGTTGTTCATCATCACTATACATTTTATGAATGTGTTAATAATGCAGAATTTAATGAGGAAAACTACGGCTATCGCATATTGCATGCTGATGCCTGATGATTGATGCCATGATGTCAAAACTAATTAATGATTGCATGCCTTTAAATGACGTCGTACTGTGCGACGAGTATTTTTCATACAATTTATGTTATGGTGAAGCTGACATGCCATTACATTAATCAAGGTTACCCGGAAACTTCATGTGCTAAGAGTACGTGGTCATCACATGAAGGATAAATAAGTGTCATGAAGTAAAGGCAGGTAATGGCAGAGCATCCAGAGAAGTTACTGCTCTTCGGATGGCGCATCCCGAACAAATGTTTGCTTTTAAGACGGGCTGTTGCTGATGGAGATGTTGTGGCTGTTCGCCGCCAGATTCATCAAAGAATAAAGGAAAAATTGTTAGCTGAATAAAATGACCGCATGTTGTATTTGTATCGAGATCCAGAACTAAATTTATTTGTCAATAAGGCGATATTTTGATACATGATTATTGAATCGTGAATATACTAGATAAATGGACATTTCCAAGTCTATTTTAACTACAATATATACACTGATGTGCACGTACGCTGTCTATGCAATCATTTCTCTAATTTTGAGCCGCTTGAATCCGTAGAACTGAGCATAATATATTTTTTCTCAAAGTTATTCAAAATTAATAAGAATTGCTATGTTGCTATGTAGTGTTGTTTTTTGTGCATGTTGATGTATGTGAATTGCGTGGTGAATTGCGTGATGAATTGCGTGGTGAACTTCTAGGAGCACTACTTCTTCTACATACAATTGAAAATATCTAACTATAACTTATACCAAAATAAAAGAACCTTCTTTTTTCTAAACGTGTAGAAATGTTCTGTTTTCGAAATAAATTAGGGGGATTTTTTTTCCTCATACATTTGAGGCTTACGTTGAAATACACAATGAAGAAAAATAATCAGTATTCTTTTACAAACCCTGTATTTATTAAGAAATATTGAACCTAGTTAAGTTGATTAAGATGATTTCTTTTGGATTTTTCTTTGATTTGCAGGATGATACCTATTGAAATTTTTTTAATTTATTGATGATCAATTTATTTTACAATCTAATGTCACTTGCACCAATATATTTCATGAAAAAGTCGTATTTCCTATGTATTTGTTTGAATTGCTTATATTACGCAGCTTGCTAATCAATATAAATCGTTTATATAATAATAACTTTCACCGTTGAAAAAACTGCTCAATAGTCGTGAAAATATTAGTTTTTAAAATTAAACGTTTGTAATTCACGTTAACATGTAAATCAGCTTCAAATTATTTTCCTAAATTAGCTTATTCTTTTTGAAGTTTCGGTGGAATTTTGAAGTATGCGTGGATTACTCGCGCTCGAGGCAGTCATGGGATACCGCTCAGCACGCCACGATTCGCTATCGACTTACGATATCGGCTGATGTAAGCCCGATGCCAGCAAGTGCTCTCATAGAAAATCTTCGCTAATAGAGACCAGAAAGAGAGGAGTTTGCGTGTTATTTTGATCCAGCTGACAAATAATGACCTATAATTTCAACTCATGAAATTCAATCACCAGTTTCTCCTTGATTTCAGATTAATGCTGACTAGTGTGCTTGCGTGCGTGAACGCATATACGAATGATGGGGATAAATTCGATCACAATTATAAATGTCGGCATTCTTTGCTTTGAATTTATTATATTCTATGAGGCATTTAGTGCTAAAAAATAATGCTGGTGATAAAAATACAACGTTATTAAAATCAAAGATACGTCCTAACACTTGGTGAAGCAATTTTTAATTAATAACAAGCTAGTTCACAAATTGATAGCCTTTAACATTTATTATATAGTAAGCATTAGTTTTAGATGGCAGAATTTGTTGATTTATACGCGTGCGATTAACGACCTGAGAAATAGTTGATTTAAATTATCAAAGAGTCGGACAATTCTTCAGATGGCGTTGGTAGATCGAAAGGAAGTAGTTTTAGTTTATTAACGACGTTTCGAATGTAACAAACATTCATTTTCAAGTTACAAAGAGCATTAAATATTAAAATTCTGGTGGAAATACGTACATAACATATGTAAATAGGATACTATAGTAAAATTTTGAATCAAAAAATCACTCTGAAAATCATTTCAAAGTTCAGCCAAATCCTGTAGTTAAGAAAGAGGTAGCAGGCGTCCAATTCGTAGAGACGATGAGGCTAGCCATCTTCGGTCGATTGATGTCAACTCATTAAATCAACTATTTCTCAGGTCGTTAATCGCACGCGTATATAGTAAGCGTGTATTATTATTTGGGTCCACTTATTTTCTAGCCCAATTAGAAATAAGAATTTTTCCATAAATCATCCATAGCGAGTAAAATTGTATAAGTGCAAAGGTACATCATCCTGATTTTCGCAGGCACGAGATGTTCTTGGAAATGACTCGCTTAGAAGCCGCGGACTTCGGCGTCTACAGCTGCCTTGTCAACAACAGCGAAGGCTTGGCCATCAGCGAGACTTTGCTAAAAGGTTTGCAAAGAATAACAAGGTTCGACTATTGAGTCCTGAGAGCGTGTGCTGGTGCAGACACACCCCACAAAAAAGTATCATTTGCCTAATGCAGGATCCCTTGTTTTCATTTATTCCACTGAGAGAAAATATCCGTTGCTTTAGCTCTATTGCACGACCGCGCCAAAAATACAGCGGCGTGTAAATAGTTTCAAACAGGAATTCTAACGTGCAAAACTTTCCCTGAAAGAGACATACCGTCTTCATTGATTGAGAGTACCAATAAATCCCTTCAAATAAACAAAATAACTAATTAAAATTAAATTGCTAATTTTGTGCCTGTATTGAACGGAATAATAGAGGGTGAATTTGTAGTAGTTGTAAATAAAGGAATTAAAGCATCGGTGGTCAATCAAAGAATACTCGCATGCATTCAAACGCACATGAGAGACGCACCTATTGCCATTCGCCTATTAAAGATGTGTTTATTCATAAGTTCAAACGCTTATTAAATAGTTAGCTTTTATGAAAAAGTCTTATTTAATCAAGTCAGTTGTTAAAGATTATAAAATACAATTAACACTTGACAAAATACTGAGATTTTAAAAACACGTTATGAGGATTCATCTAATCAAACATGCAGTACACGAGCAGCCATGGGGACCAAATCTATTTAAAGTAACAGAAAGGAATCGACAGAGCAACTTTTGATGCCTTGATTGTTCGATAATTTTCACAATTTTTTATTACCTCAAAGTTCAATTTAGTCATGCGACTCAAAATTCTCTCAAACAAAGACAATTTATTAGATTCGGAACTAATAAATTGTCTAGAACTAAATATCGAGCAGTTAAAAGTTAATGGTTTGGTTTAGGTAACACTGCCTACTATCACATGCGAATCGATTAATTTATCAAGAAGCAAATATTTAAGTAGAAGACCAAATCAAATTGAACCATGCACTCAAATATTAGTATTAGGGATAATGAACATGCGGAACTGGATGTACTTACAAACTGAATGAACTTACAAATTGATATCGTTTATTTCCAGCATTTTCTTATTATATGTAATTTTGGTTTATCTCGATTTCCTTTCCCAATCCTGCCCTGTCCTAAACAAAAACAATTCCCTCTATATGAACCTGCTTTATATATTACAAGAGCCTTTACAAGAAGCCTTTACAGCCTTACACGGCTGTAAAGGCAGCCTTTACAAGAAAAGGCAGCCTTTACAAGAAAAAGGCTATAAGTTTCACTGTAATTGGTCTGATGGTAAAATTTCTTTCGCATTAGAGAAACGGTCCCGTATTTGTATGATTAATTATATATCTTGGGGCTCCTAATCTGAACTGTGCCTGTAGATAGTCCGAGTATATTTGTTTGCTATCTCGGTGCCTGCGCACTGAAATCACTTAGCACGTTATGAAATGGATGACGTGAACATTTTCGAGAAATTTGTACTCACAAGTTACATGTGAGTGTGACCCACATACAATTATTCTAAATCAAATTATACATTCTATTAAAAAATATAACTCAGTACTCACTGCAGTGAGTGACAGTGAGCGCATTTTCTCGTCGACGACCATGTGAAGTCACGGATGGACAGAAAGACGGACAGACAGATGGACAAACGGACAGACAGACGGACGGACATGGCGAGCACAATCGCGCATTTTTTCCATTTATGAGAAAATGCGCTAAAAATGTAAAAAAATATTTGAAAATTTGAATGTAGTAAGGCTGTTTCCAGCCACGTAGTTACCTAAAAATTTCTTGGACTAAATTAGTTCACGTTATTAGCCTTTTTCCACAAGATGCGATAGGTAAATTCATGATCAATTAAAGAGATGTAGTCACTAAAGCAGTCCGTGCTGCTATACCTCAATCCATTGACTAGATTTTCAGATTTGAACGCGGTGTTTTCATTTCAAAATTAACTTCTACATTCATTTTTTTGTTCCAACTCAAGTTACGTTTTAACAAATGTTTCAGCATGATAATTGATGAAAAAATGAATGATTTCAATCATGCCTAACAATGAAAATGTAGTAAAATGATAATAAAACGACAAAAATTTCCTTGGCAGAATCCCTAGTCACCGAAAAATTTTCAATTTTACGGTAGTCAAGTTATCAGAATCGTCATTCTTCGTATGAATTTTTAGTTGACAATATTTCTATCGTGCCAGCAAAAGAAAAGGCGACAACTGAAGTGTCACAGGAGATAGCGGCAACAACTGCAGGAGACACGCTGCTGGTACGCGGTCCGCACCTGTTGCTTCACAGAGACAACCTCACCGTGCCGC
>NW_025946255.1:317813-387325 GCF_000764305.2 Hyalella azteca | reverse complement strand
CCATATTGCATGTTAGACTATCTTTTATACCCAATCGCCATTACGGCAATTAGAG
This sequence comes from Hyalella azteca, assembly GCF_000764305.2. Taxonomy (NCBI): domain Eukaryota; kingdom Metazoa; phylum Arthropoda; class Malacostraca; order Amphipoda; family Hyalellidae; genus Hyalella; species Hyalella azteca. The sequence continues at coordinate 387,270 of NW_025946255.1, read as the reverse complement.
GGATCAAAAATTTATATTCTATTAATTTCATCTATACCTCAACTTTATTTTGAAAGGTTCATTCGTTTCCTATCCCTAACTACTGAACAATACGTGTGAAATGAGCGTATCGGAGAATGATTGTATGCCTAACTAAACTATTCTTCTATTATGAATTTCAAACATCGCCACACATCAATTGTCACGCGTTTACGCACCTTTGCACGAAAACTGCTGCTCATATACTACATTTTGTTCGTTATTTCATTATTTTCAATAATTACAACATTAAAACTTCATAGCCGTCAGCTAGATTCTGTATCATGAATATGCATAGCTGACATTCAATGAATCATTTAATTTCACCACGCGTTATCGTCCACAATGCGTTATCGTACACTAATCGTTATCGTCCACAATGCGTTATCGGACACTAATCGTTATCGTTCTTCATGCGTCATCTCTACCATGCGTTTTCATTCACCATGCGTTATTGTCCACTCGGCGTATCGTCTTCCATGCAATTAATCCAGCAAGGAGTTATCTCTAATATATATGCCACGACCATCTCAAACATGTTTTTATATTATGTGTGTAAATGTTTATGTGCAGAACGAATAAACATCCCAATTATCAAACAGTGAACACAACTGATATTTTCCATTGCTTATACACCGCAGTTTTTAGCTCTGTCAAGGGGATGGATGCGCACATCTTGAGCACAAGTCCCCTGACGTGCGTGGGGAGGGGGGAAGGTCTCAGTAAACAATGCCAGGCGTCAGCAACTTAACTGAAAAACATTCAGCTCATTGGCTTGGGCCTTATCAATTTCACATCACATCATGAAAATTGTATTAAAATTACTTGTTTGCTCGAATCGTAAGTTAACCAGGAATTAAAAAGCAAAGAATATACCACAAAAATTCACCATATCTTTATAAGAGAAAACGTTTCGGGGTCCAGCTCCATCGTCAGTTCAAAACACAAAATTCTGTTCAGAAAAAGGTCAGTCCTAGATACACAAATAAATTAATTAGTAAAGTAAAATGCACTGTCAGGTTTCAAAATGGAAAATAAATAAATAGGACATGAAATTAACGCTAGTAAACGGCCTATCTATTTACTATTTCAAGAGGAAAGGAGCTAAAAGCGGCATTCAGACTAGGCTCCTGTTTGAATATAAACAGTGATTCTAAAATTCATAGATCAGTAACACCGGATGCGGAAGCTAGAATTTTGAAATCACTATCAGATACAGAGGTGTTGCACTGCTCGGCAGGAACACGTACAGCAGAATGAGGTGGATGTGCAAGTAGGTTCCCTGTTCTATAACTCCTGCCCTTATGCTCAGCCAGCCTAGTATAGAAATTGCGTGCCGTCATACCGACGTACGCTGATGTGCACTGCACACAACTATATCTGTAAACTATATAGTGACGATCGCATAAGAACAGGTAGGGTATCCTTATATCTGAAAAACGAGCCGATTCTAAAATTGTTAACTAGCACCACATGAAGATTTATATCCGGAAGATATTTAGCATATAGAACTTTTAATTCCTTTGACATAGTCTCTGATGCGAGGCCAGTGTAGGGAAAAGAACAGTAAACAACTTTCCTATTGTCACACTTGGGAGCGACTGCAATATATTGCTTGGACATAAACCTTTTAATTTGGGTAAACACCAGGTGCGATGGCAAGCCAATATGTGACATGTTATTGCGCAACAATTCAAATTCAGAGTGCATGGCTAGGAAAGTAGAACAAATGCGAAAGCCGCGGTTTTTCAATGTTTGGACCCCATTTAACTTGGAACGAAATGAGCAAAAGCTAAAAACACTGGTGCTTAAGCCGGTAAATGTCGATTTTCAGAGGATAGAAGTTTGGAAACGGCCATTAGATTTGGTAACTTTGTAATCAAGGAGAGACAAGCTATTGTCTGATTCCAGCTCCATGGTGAATTTGATAGACTTATGTTAGAACTAAGATAGTCAAAGAAAAGGCCCACATGAGAGGGATGTTTAAAAATCAAAAAGGTATCGTCAACATATCGGTTATAGAAAATTTGCTTAAAATCAAGAAGGCAATTGGCCAACCATGTAGCCTCGTGAAAACACATGAATATATTGGCAAAAGTAGGGCCGAGCGGAAGCCCCATGCCCAAACCATCAATTTGTCTGTAGAACTTGCCAGCATATACGAAAATTGAGATTAGCACAGATAATTCAAGAAGAGATTTGAAAAAAATGCGGTTAAAACCAATGACAAGGTCATTGACAACTTTAAACAATGAATTGAGACAGATATCGATGGTTTCAGAAAGAGGTATATTAGTAAATAAATTTTCTACATCTAAAGATATATATGGCCTCTTTATCTTTCCCATATCTGCTTTATCGTCCCCAATGAGGGGCACTTCGAAAAGTTAATTCGCTAAGAAAATATAGATTTCCTAACACCAAACATATGTGGACTGATTGTCAACCATGATATTATGACTGCACGTTTTTTCCTAAAATGTGAGTGTAAATCAAAGTTCGACATAAGATCATCTTAAAACCTCAATTTATTCCAAACTTCGAAAATAAAATTAAAATTTTAATATCAATAAATTATATACTTTGGACAAAATACGAAAAATGTTGTCCAGAAGATGCATATAATTTTATGACAATTCAGGGGTAACTGATTAAACAACTTGTATGCTACAACAGGGTTCTCAACAGCAGACTTTACTATTGAAAAGAGCATGGAAATCTTCTCAAAGTCACAAAAATTTTAATGACAATTCTATTAAATACATATCATACGTGACAGGTAGGATATATTCTATTGGTTCAGTGAAATTTATCTAAAAATGTTTGGAAGTTGCAGGGTTTGGCAGTGAGAGGAAACGCGGTTGTGTCAACGATATCAACGTGACAAGTAAGTAGATTTTCAAAAACCATACTCGAGAAACGTGTTTTAAAACTCAAACAATATGCTTGATACGACTCACCCTTGTAGATGATGTCTGGAATGGGATAGACATATTTTATATTATTTGACCAGAACTGATATAGAAAATGCATGCGTACTAACTGATTTTTTCATCTGGTTTTACCAAACGGGCCAATGGCAGAAATATTCATGCATTCTATCAAATTTCTATTTTAATGACTGGATAAATTCCTGTGAACAAAGAAAATATTTATCAAAAATTCATAAGAAATTTCGGAGTTTAAGTATTCGACGGGCCACTTCAAGACGCGCGCTGTGGGGAAGCTGGTGAGTTGAAACGCTAGCGTCAACTCTTCTATTCTATGTCCATGTAAGTGAATTTTGTATTCTTCATTACGTCCTTTGGCAATATATTATTTTTGACTTGCTGTAATTAACATAAAAAGTGATGCTGTCACTAAAGATTTTGTTTCGAACTGTCGCATGAAATTGCAATGAATTTGGCTAAATTAGTTCATTTTGAACTCGCTGAAATTAAGCGCCTGAATTCGTAAACATGATATCAAGCGCTTACCCAGTACGGGGTGCAACCTTTGATATATGAGATCGTCGCTAGGACGATCATTCAAGATTTACTCTTTTAAAGTACATATTTTTGAAAATTGGCTGATTTCCCGACATTTTCATACAGTATGTTATTTGTGAAAAGAAAATTTTAGTAGTAGATCAATCTAAATATGAATATTTCCTTAATTTTCCAATATATTTTATAGCTAAAAAATGTTCTCACATGAATTCGATTCAAAATTGCAGTAGATCCCCCAATATGATTTTAATAGATTAATAAATAAAAATGTAAAATTAGGAATAACTGAACAAAAAAATTACATCACGCAAATGATTGACCAGTGCTCGTATGCTCAAGGCATCAGATAGAGTCAATTGTCACAGTATCAACGATTTTATCGTAGAAATTTTGTTATTATTCCTAACTAATTAATATTTACCGATATTTTACCGGAAAAAGCTTTAGGAATTTGCATATATCGAGTTTTCTCTGCCGTGCGCTCGGGAGAAGCTTGCGAGCATAAGAGCCCGGCGGTGATTGGTGGAGCGCGCGGACAATACACCAATGATGGCGGCGGTCTCTATTGACGCTTTTTTGTCTAGTATTCAATGGTTGAATTCACGTACATGTATATTCTATGAGTGGAAAAATATTTGAATTGATATCATAAATAATGAAATAAAATTATTATAACAATGATGAGAATAATTGTATGGTAATAATATAGGATTAACGTAATAAGTTATGCTGTCATGCCGATGACTTTCAATTGAATTGTTAATGGAACTAATTCAGCATGAATTTGGACGTTAGATCTTGGTTGACATGCACACTTGTTTTCATTTCAAAAGTCATAACAAATTTTCGTTATATAAGTAAATCGCGTGGGAAGGCAAGTTGGAACCCAAACCCAATCCAACACACGAACATTTATTGCAACACTGAGAATGTTTACAAACATTTGTATAACGATGCAAGTACATGGAGTGCTCTATTAGGTACACACTAGGACTAGTGTGACTAGGTTCACTAGTCACACTGAAGGAGGGGATATCAATGTGAATACAAGGATGATTATCCATGTGGATATGACGAAGTAAATTTAAAATGTGATAAATTTGAACAGCGTATTCTGAAGTACGTCTGCTATTGGAAACTCGATAACAGAGTCCCAACTGACCACGTGGCTTCCATATCGTGATGAGGCATGCATAAGTCGCAAAGAACGGCCGTTCATTACGTACTAGAAACACATATATCCTAACGCCATTACGGCAATATCAAAGGTCAAAAAAAGTTTTCTTCATAACAAAGACACCATATTACACTTATGAATGAAATTGCAACATATCCATAGCTACTGAACAATACGTATGGATTCGACGTATTCCGAAACAATTTGTTCCCTAACTAAACTATTATCACATAATGTCCATCATATATCACTACATGTCAATTACCTTACCCGTTTACGCCAGATTGCACGGAAACTACTGCTCATATATTACATTCCGTTCGTTATTTCAGGTCAATATTATTTAGGATAATATTATTCAATATTATTCAGGACACAATGGATATGTTAATAATGTATATATCCGGCGAGGAGCGTAAATGAGTTGCAATAAGATAACCTCTGCCCTATTTCAACCTTCAAGAACGCCAGAGTAACCTTACGTGTTATCTACGTATACGTTGAAATAGGACAATTCTGCAAGTGAATTTATTGCAAGATGTAACAGACTGGAAATGTTCTCGGAACAGATTTTTCTATAGCATATCCTCGAAATATTTCAACATAGAAAAACGAGACAAGAAAATCTCGATTGTAAGGGAGACTACTTTCTTGTGAGGGCTGCACGTATGGCTCAGTCAGGACTCTGGAGGCTGTGGCTGAGCCAGCGCTTCCCATTTGTAATTGTACAAATAGGCGAGACACTCTGGAAAGCTAATGAAAATGTCCATAAAAAACAGTTTGGGACGTTCTAGCATGTTTTAGTTATAATAACTGAATAACATTAACGTATTTTTAGAAGAAAAACTCATTTCATTAAACAGGGTAAATTTTTTATAAATATGCCTATTGAATCGTTATTGTAACTCTGGAACGTTATTGCATCAATTGCTGGAAACATGCGATTTTCAAACTATAATTCCCTTTATTTTTCTTTAATTTGAATCGTGGCTCGTCAATTTCCTTGCATGTGTTGGATCGAAGTCTGAAAAGAAATCTTGAATGAGAAAATTACCTTAAAATAATTTGAAAGTTAGCTATATGTTCAAATGTTAATAATAAAGCTATGTCAATAAACTATTCTTGGTGATGTAGATTCGCTGTACATGCATTAATCTGATTTTTTTTGTCATACAGTCATAGGATCTTCAGTGGCGTAAAAGGAATAGTTTAGTTTGTGCTTAATTTCATCATTCTAACTGCCTGTTCAATCAAGCGTTATTGGTGAACGCTCGAATTCTGTAGAGTAGCAACTAGATAACTGTTAAATGGATATTTAATTTTTCTGCCCTAACGGGCTAATAGTTAATTTATATCAGAAGTGTGATGAACAATGAGGATGGCTAAATCAGCATTGCCTGTGAATAGCTTTACCTGATGATTATTCCAAAGCTTTTGTGAAAAGCAATATGTATATTATTTCCCAGACTCTTGAAATGGTTCATAGAAATTATCGAAAATGCAACGAATTATAATCGTCTATATCTAAAAATTCTTAGCCGTATTTCCCCCAATAATGTTCAATTAAGCTAGAGTTGCTCTCAGCTGGGCACTACGAGGTGTGTTGGATCGAAGTCCGAAAAAAATCTTGTATGAGAAAATTACTCTAAAATAATTTGAAAGTTTACTACATGTTCCAAATGTAAATAATAAAGCTATACCAATAAACTATTGTTGGTGATGCAGATTCGTTGTACATGCATTAATCTGATTTTTTGCGTCATAGGATCTTTATCGGAGTAACAGGAATAGTTTAGTATCTGCTCAAATTTGTCCAACACACTGTTTGTTCAGTCAAGCGTTATCTAATAACGCTCGAATTTCCCATAAGTGGATATGGAGCATTAAGTGACGAGAATAATTTAAATTTTGTGCCCTAATGGGCTAATAGTAAAGTGGTATCAGTAGCGTGTTGAATCGTGATGATGACTGGAACAGTAATTACCTGATGTGAACAGCATTACCTAATGATTGTTTCAAAACTTTTGTAAAAAAGCAATGTGTAAAGAATTTCTCACACTCTTGAAATGGTTCATAGCCATTATCGAAGATGCAACGAATTATGATTGTTTGTATCTAAAAATTCTTAGCCGTACTTCCACCAAAAAATGTTCAATTGAGCTGGAGTTGCTCTCAGCTGGGCACTACGAGGTTCGGGGTGAATGCATGCACTGTAGTGCGGTGATCATCTTCGGCTGATCAAGCGCGTTTCATGCGCATGTCTTCCTCGGGTTGAACGTTGATTGTCTGTCTAGTTCTAATTGTTGCCTTGTAATTCACGTTAAACTTTGACGATGCCAAACTACAGTTAGCTTGTATAAGATTTGACAACACTTCACATGCACCTAAGGAGCGAATCAGCGCCTTGGTGTAGGCTTTCCGCCACCACAGCGAAGGTGGTATAGGTTCAGCCCTGCGATGAGCCCCACACTCCCGCCTGGCGATGAACTCGAAGGCGAGGGTGAAACTGTTCAATCTATTGATCTATTGTAACAGCAAATATACGTGATTCTAACGCATTCAGGCTCGCTATGAATGAATGATGGAAACCTTAATAAATAATAATGTTCTTAAGAATGAAAATAAACCAATAAGAAATGAATTGTGGAAATCTTCATCATATGCAGGCTCGTATTTTTCAATGAAGTTGACCAATAATTGTGCTGCAGTTGCTGCGCAACTCGAGGCTCGGGGTGCGGTGAACACAGTCAGCAGATAAAGAGCGTTTCATCTTCCTCGGGTTGGACATTAACAGTCTAAATATCTTAAGCCTTAATAGACACAAAATATAAACGGAAGAATATTCGTGGTCTAAAATAATTTCATGAGACTTTTGAAAAATAAGTTGAGCTAATACAATCTGAACCATTTTGAATAAAGAGTAAAGTTCATTTCACCAGTTCAGCAGCATGTAACAACACTGGCGTAAGTCTTGCACACGTATTAAGAAGTTTGAAGCTCCTCTCTACATGTGATACAGATTCTATAGTACGTTAACTACAATGAATTATTCGCTGCATGTGCTGTATCGCTCATGAACTCAAATGAATTATCCTATCTTCTGTATAATAATTCAACTTTACCCTGTTGAGCTATCGTCATTCAGGGGAGCTTCTACCGTAAAAATTATCTTCTAAAATAAATGACCGATCGTTCATGACGGTCTGTTAGTTCATGCCTTGTTTGCATCTTGTAAGGAGAGGTTTTGAGGTCATCTTTGAGGACTCTACACATTGATGTCTGACTGACTCCTGCTTCTGCAGCCAATTTTGCAGCTGAGCGACGAGGGTTTCTCCTCAACTTCTCCCTCGTGGTTTTGACAAATTATGCTGTTCGGACACTTCGTTTCCTTCCTTGACCAGGTCGATTGCATGTTTCACCAGTTTCCTTGAAATTTTTTAACCACCTTCCACAGATTTTCACGACGAATTTTGAGCTTTTTTGCAATGACTGAATTACTCTCGCCCTTTTCATGAAGGGTTACAATTGCAGTTCTATCTACTGCCATAAGTAATAGTAAATTTAGACACCTTAGACTTCTGCAATATAAAAGAGATGAATTAATAGATGGTATTAGGCTTCATTATAACAGAAAAGTCTCCTAGAATCCAATTTATTTTATATAGCAAACTTCCGTTGTCATAAATATGGCGGACCCTTTAGATCATATGACCTAATTCTATAAGATCTTCGCAGCAAATATTTCGCCCCGGAAAAGACAACTTTTATAACAGTGGTCACCACTTAGTGAAATTACGAAAGAGAATATATATGATAATATACCCCTGTAAAAAATAAACCGTCCAAGTGGACGAGTATTGATTCTCCAGTCAGATGATACTCGCGACATAAGGTTTTGCAATATTGCAGTTTAATTTACATAATCAACGATCTCAACGCTAAGGGCGTCACAGTCACGAAGAAATATGATGCATGAAATACTACACCACAGAGCCAAGAGTAATCCAGCTCCCATGCAGCAAGGATTCTATCAGAAACAATTCTTCTGAGCCTACAAGAGGGCCGAGACAGGGAAACATATTTAACAGTAAGAGCAGAGCATAGTTTACAAATTGAAGTACTTGGATGAGAAAAATATTCATTTATTGTAGCAAATTTATACTATATTTGATGATGGTACTATTTTTCATGATATCTGCCCATCTCACTCCTGTGCACGTGAACGTGAAGGAGAGGAAGATATGCGCTTCTGCAAGAATAAGTGGAATTATATTATTAGAATTATATTATTAAGAAATAATTATCAAGAATTCTATTATAATGTAATAATACAATATTATTATATTATTATTTTATAGCCACACAGCACAACTCACGACGATCTCAACGCTGAGCGCCACAGCCGCGCGCAGAATTGGTGTGCGTGAGGACGACACCGCACATTCAGAAAAATGAGTGCGTCAAATTGTGTCAATAGTTACGCACTTTCTTACCCACACAACGATTATAAATAGTTTTCTACTAGTTTAGTTTTTATTGTGTTATATCGAAGGTCAATTATACAACTAGTTTTATTGTAGTTTACCATCAATGGTTTCACCAGGAAGAGAATAGAAAACTTTGATATCAGCAGGGGACTGCATAGCTTCACGGCTCGACCAAGACGCGATGTGTTCGTGGAAACTCTTTGTTAAATAATTAGCAACCGATTATTTTTTCGTGTAATATAAAGATAATATTTATTATTATTTTTCAAGTCTGCCATCCATGGGAAATTGTAAATTGATAAAAAATCGGTATGTATGAATAATGAATGTTAGATAATTTTAATTTATGTCAGGGAACAGTAAGCATGGGCACGTATGTTAAGTGTCATGCAATAATATACAGGGTGTCCCAATAAAAACGATACCCAACTTTGAATGGCTGTAACTCGAAAAGTAATAGAGTTAAAATTTTTTGGAAGGTCAGGATTTGTTCCCTATGTTTTTCTCCATTTCTCCACCAAAAATCAGACAGATCGATGTAGCCATAAGCGTTTGATAGAACTTTCAGTGACATGTGCTAAAATCGTGCTTGCGCAAAGTTTTAGTAAGATCAATTTGCTTAAGCATTACGTTGTCTTGACATGTTTTCTTTTCGCTGTTTTATTTTTAGCGCATTTTCTCATTCATGAAAAAATGCACTATTGTGCTCGCCATGTCCGTCCGTCTGTCCGTCTGTCTGTCCGCCCGTGACTTCATGTTTTCGTCGACGAGAAAATGCGCTCTCTGTCACTCACTGCAGTGAGTACTGAGTTACATTTTTTGTATCTTTGGTGAGACAAAAACATGGCAATCTTTGGTGAGAGGCAATCATGACAATCTTTGGTGAGAGGCAATCATGACAATCTTTTGTGAGAGGCAATCATGACAATCTTTGGTGAGAGGCAATCATGACAATCTTTGGTGAGAGGCAATCATGACAATCTTTGGTGAGAGGCAATCATGACAATCTTTGATGACCCCATCAAAGGCAATCATGACCCCATCGCCACTGCGGCAATTTCAGGGATCAAAACTTCTATTTTTTTTTTTATTTTTCCTACCGAGCACACCTGCCAATAATTCAGTCGATTCCTATTCATAACTACTACGTGTGATTTTACGTGTGATTTTTAGAACATTACGTGTGATTTCGGCGTATTAGAGAATGTTTGTACCTTAACTAAACTATTATTCCATAATGACTATCAAACATCGCCACATATCAATTATCTTACGCGTTTACGCATGTTTGCACGAAAATTGTTGCTCATATGCTACATTTAGTTCATTATTTCAGGACGATATTATTTAGGATTATTTTTTTCTCTATCATAATGCAGAATTCCTGGGAACAACATAAATGCGCGAGAACTTAATATTGTCTCACAAGGCTACTACGTAGTTTGTGCTGTTAGCTACTAACTAATCATGAAGTTCGTACAAGTTTATATGTTATAATTTAGGATGAACAATTATCATGTAACTCAAAACGTATGAAGTTGTCTAATGTTTATTTATTACTTTAATAACGCCATTGTATCTCGTGAGACGGTGAGACTGTGAGAGGTGGTGAGAGGCTATCGGCTCTAGTGGGAATTTTCAAATCTTGCGTACAAGCCATACTTTACAGCCTGGGTCACCAGTCACAAGTGAAAAATATCTAATTTTTGATACAACAAGAGCTTTCCGCAATTGTTAGATTCGCAAGATTCCTGCCAGTTAAAATATCTCTGTTCTATTTATAAAATTTGTAGTAAAATTACACAATTTATTACTGGACTATGAAAACTATTTTCTAAATTTATGTTAAATATAGGCTTTTGGAGCAGCAAGTCAAGGTTCACAGACTTCCAGGAAGCATATTTTCCTATTACAGTTAGTTAAGAATAATATTAGGATGGTAGCTTTTAAAGCTTTCCTTGATAAAATTGCACCAGGCAACCTTGACATTCAAGTGGAATTTGTATAAACAGAGAATTGCGGCATTTGCGATAATATAGCCTTGTAGCCTCACTCAAGCAACAATCATAAATAATGAATGGTCAATTCTAAATCTATCGATCAACTGATCAACACAGTATAGAATTGCCATCCATTCTGAGCAGCACTTGTCATTACTATTTACTAGTGAGTAATGTGAAATAGGTACATTTACTCTCTGAGCCACTGCGACTATGGGATTTTTGGAGCCATGAATTTATGGGTTTAGAGCCACTGGTGCGCAACTGGAATACAATCATTAAGGAAATTTGAAATGTAATAAATTTGAACATCGTATTCTGAAACACGTCTGATAATGGAAACTCGTTAACAGTTACAACAGACCACGTAGCTTCTCCATTATCTGGATGAGGCAGATATCACTAAGATAGAGGAATCTTTCTCGAAGTACATACGGTACCTACTCATACCCAATCGCCATTACGGCAATTCGCGGGCTTAAAAATATTATAACTTTTACCAGCAACAATTACCAACATGACTACAAGAAGAGAATGCAGTCATTTCCGATCCACAATTACTGAACATTACGTTAGGAATGGGCGTATTAGAAAATGTATGTATCAGTAACTAAACTATTCTCAAATAATGGCCTTCAAGCATTACTACATATAAATTTCCTTACACGTTTATGGATTTTTACACGAATATTGCTGCTGATATGCTACATTCGTTTATAATTTCAGAAAATAATATTAAGGTGAAGATTTTCCCTATCATAACGTAGATATCCGCTGGAAAACATCCATGAACCAGCTACGTAGTTGTGCTGTCAGCTACGAACTTATTCAAGTCCGAACAACTTTATTGCATATGATTTATGGTAAACAATTATCATGTAACTCGAAACTTGCTACACTCAGTGTATTTGATAAAAAAAATTCTATGAAATTTTCGTTAATCTAGCTGAATTTGGTTTCTCATATTCGTAAATTTTCTTTTGTCAAAAGACAATTCTTCAGCAATCACTGATGAATTTTACGGCATATCTAAAGTAGCAAGAGAGTTCAGGTGCACTGGGAAGTAAAATTTATTATCCGTATAGCTAACAACCAAAATTATTTCCTTTTTATCGTAAGTTACTTTCTTCTGTGACTATCCATGACGAATGCATAGTCGTGATTCTTGTTGCTTGTGTTTAAGTTGGTATTCACGTAAGGACGCTGGAAATATTGGCATAGTCGTGATTCTTGTTGCTTGTGTTTAAGTTGGTATTCACGTATAGACGCTGGAAATATTGTTGTTAGTTACCTTCTTCTGTGACTATCCATGACGAATGCATAGTCGTGATTCTTGTTGCTTGTGTTTAAGTTGGTAATCACGTATATACGCTGGAAATATTGTTGGCATATTGTCCTGAGAGCGCCGTTGATGTCCCGGCACTCGTCGCGCGTGAAGCAATTTGGTGCACATCATAAACTTGCCGTCATGAAGTAGGCTTTAAACCAAACAGCTACGTTCTCATTAATCAAAAGATTAGTGTTTATAAACAAGCTTTGAAGTTGTAGAGATAATTTGTCCAGCCTGTCGCAGAACTGTACTGAAGTAGATCGCAGCAAGCCCACCATTACTGGTTGATGGTTGGCTGGGTTATCAGCAACCTTGCTTTGATGTCTAGACTGTTGAGTTTAAATGTTAATAATGATATTGCTCTCTATATGGAATTGCCTCCGTTTTGCCGTCACATAAAAAATTACTCAATTTATATAATTCAATTCATTGTTATAACTGGGGCGTTGAATTGTCGTGACTTGAAATTCTTTGATGTGAGTCTAATTTTTTAATTTTTTAGTTTTGGGCGCGAGAAAGCGTGTACGTCGCAAGTTGTGAGCCATTGAAATAGTCATGGAGTGAATTTAAGTGTAAGCAATTTGAACGGCGTATTCTGAGGTACTGAGGCGCGTCTGCCTGGGAAAACTCGGTAACCAAGATACGGAGGATCACGTGACTTCTGTACTGGCGTGATGAGACAGACAGAACGAATACTGATTTAATCTCCCAATTAACCGCCCTAACGGCTGTATTTGGGACCAAAGATTTTATCACAGAAGGGAAATATAAGGAGTCAATATGAAGGAATGATTCGCACTCGATCCATAGCTACTGAACACTAAGTTGGAAGTCCGCGTGCCAAAAAATGATTATATTACTAATAATAGCGTATTCTTGCATCACGACGTTCACACATAACTGCACGTGACGTGCCTCACGAAATTACACAAAATATTTTATATGATCATATGTTTTGTATATGAAAATGTATAAATTCGGCAAAAAGCATATATAAGCAGTAACTGAAAATTTGCTAATTAAACTTGCACGTATATGTGGTGTTGGACATACAAATTACCACGAGCTCATCCAAGCATACGCGAAAAATTGCAAAACTTACCACGTAAAATGAATGCCCCAAACTCCCGCCAGGTGATAAACTCGAAGGCGACAATGAAACTGTTCAACCATTTGAACTTTCAATCGATATAACTTCAATCGACAGCAAATCTATGTGATTCTCAAGATACTAACGCATTCAGAGAAATGAATACAACTAACTGATGAACATTAACGGTTAGATGAAGATGGCACGCGTTGCTAACTGGCGAAACGCGGCGCCTGTCCGACCTCCAAGTTGTACTCGATCACAGCAAGTTTTTGAAGCTATCGGCCCACGCATTACCTAGCGTTTCGGAATGTTATCTAATGTTTTTCACAGGAAAGAAGCCTAGAAGTTGAAAACATAACAACAAGCTGTGATGAATGAAGCATTCTGCAAGTGAATTTATCGCAAGATGTAATAGCCTGAAAAATGTCCTCGGAACAGATTTTTCTATAGCATATCCTCGAAATATTTTAACATAAAAAGGAGACAAGAAAATCTCGATTGCAAGGGAGACTACTTCTTTGTGAGGGCTGCACGCGTGGCTCAGTCAGGACTTATGAGGCTGTCGCTGAGCCAGTGCTTCCAATTTGCAATTGTACAAATAGGCGAGACACTCTGGAAAGGTAATGAAAATGTCCACAAAAAAACAGTTTGAGGCGCTTAAGCGTGTTTTGGTTATAATAACTGAATAACATTAACGCATTTTTAGAAGAAAAACTCGTTTCATTAAACAGGGTACATTTATTATAAATACTCCTATTGGATCGTTATTGGAACTCTGGAACATTATAGGATCAATTGCTCGAAACATGCGATCTTCAGACTATAATTCACTTCATTTTTATTTAATATGAATCGTGGCACGGCAATTTCCTTGCATGTGTTGGGTTGAAATCTGAAAAAAAATCTTGTATGAGAAAATTACCCTAAAATAATTTGAAAGTTAGCTACATGTTCCAAATGTTAATAATAAAGCTATGCCAATAAACTATAGGTGGTGATGTAGATTCACTGTACATGCATTAATATGATTTTTTTGTGTCATATAGTCATAGGATCTTCATGGGAGCAACAGGAATAGTTTAGTTTATGCTGAATTTCGTCAAACCAACTGCCTGTTCAGTCAAACGTGATACAAACGTGATTAACGCTAATAATGTATAAATTTGACTTAATGCTCAGTAATAATTCTCTAATTTTTGTGCCCTGACGGGCTAATAATGAATTGATATCAGTAGTGTGTTGAATTTTGATGACGGCTGGATCAGCATTACCTGTGAAAATTTTACCTGATGATTATTTCAAAGTTTTTTGTGAAAAAGCAATGTGTAAATAATTTCCCAGACTCTGAAATGGTTCATAGCCATTATAGAAAATGCAACGAATTACAATCGTCTATATCTAAAAATTCTTAGCCGTATTTCCCCCAAAAAATGTTCAGTTGAGCTGGAGTTGCTCTCAGCTGGGCACTACGAGGTTCGGGGTGAATGCATGCGCTGTAGTGCGGTGATCATCTTCGGCTGATAAGGCGCGTTTCATGCGCATGTCTTCCTCGAGTTGGACGTTGATTGACTGTCTAGTTCTAATTGTCGTCTTCTAATTCACATTAAACCTTAGCGATGCCAAACTTCAGTTAGCTTGTATAAGAATTGACAACACTTCACATGCACCTAAGGAGCGAATCAGCGCCTTGGTGTAGGCTTTCCGCCACCACAGCGAAGGTGGTATAGGTTCAGCCCTGCGATGAGCCCCAAACTCCCGCCTGGCGATGAACTCGAAGGCGACGATGAAACTGTTCAATCCATTGAACTATTCCTGTCTCTTATACACATCTANCGTCCATTGCTGATACCCAGACCCGACTGCAATTACTGGAGAAGAAATCAATAAACTATTAAGTAGAAGCGCAAGGTGAACAGGTGAATTGTATTGCTCAGACTATTGTGAATTGTATCAAGATTCAAGTATACTGACCTGAGATTTTAATTCCCAGTGATAAAACTTTATGAAGGTTACAATGAATGAAGGATTAACTTTAGAAACTTAGAGGAAATCAGTTAGAGGAGTAGGAAGTTGGACGGAAAAGATAGAAAGAATAGCTAGAGGTTCAACTTCGCTCGAAAGAAGAAGAAAGACTTAAATTAGGATTGCACAATAAACCACAGTTGTATCAACTGCTTAAGAGGATTGCACTAAACCCATTTCTGAATGGAAGATAAATCATACTCTTTAATATAATTCGATAAACTTTGAATATACTTTGATATAGATTTAGAGTTAAAAATACTTTGATTTAGATTTAAAAATAATTTGATTTAGAATTGATTATAATTTGATAAAGATTTGAATTTGATATAGATTTTAATAGACTTTATTTTTGATACATAGGTATTTAAACTAATAAGGTACAAAGTGATCTAAACTATGTCCAACTTCCTTCAGGGGCAACATAAGCATAGATATTGCGAACAAAACATAACGAAAAGGATACGGCATTCACTCAAACTAAGGAACAGAGAACCAGATTTCAAGGAAGAATGGTAGAAATACTTAATGATGCGATGACCGAAGAAAGATAGTTTCAGAGTATATGCGAATAATTGAATTCTGGCTGAGAGGCCCAGCACCACCATTCGCAACCGTGTAATAAAGGCATCTCCCTTTTTGAGCGTTCCCTGCAGCAGCCATCAACTTCCTTGTCAAGTCAAGTTAAAGTAAGTCGGACTGCGCGCCAGGCCTCCACTTTCTTTTTATCTCGTAAATAGGGGTAAAGATAAATGAAAATTGGAAACCTGCTATCGGGGAGAAATGAATAATTTCTCACAGTTTACACTCAGAGTTATTGTGCTGCAATTGTCAATGACAGGTATCAAAAATTTTTTATTATAATGAACCTTTTTATCCGTACAGATTGATTCTGAATTTTGTCTTGTGCCACAGTTAGTTAATTGCCTTAAGGGATAAAAGGATAGTTCTCTGTTTATTTGTGAAATGTCTTACAAATCTTTAGAGGAACAAAGAAATATACTTCTGCTTTATAATCGCTGCCAAGACAATCCAAGGAGGAATTTTCCACTTAAAGATTGCAGTTTCATCGGCGTTAAACAGTTACAATCAGAACCTTCGTAAATTCGCTTCAATTTAAGGTAAAATTAGTTCAGGTAAAATATGAGAGGCTTGATATGAACTGGAGGGAATTTTTCGCTTACTTTGCGATTAAAATCGATTTCTGCATGATTTATCTATACGAATGTTGAAAATAGATTTAAACTCAATAATTTTAGTGATATTGATGAGTTTTTTAAGTTTTATATATAGCAGCAACAGGAAAATCGAATGAGCTTAAATGATTCACAAAGTCGTTTTGATCGCTTTATTTTTAGGGAAAAGTTCGCTCGTGCTTTACAAAACTCAAATCTGCCTTCAATTAATTCATGAGACTCTCCAGTGAAGGTGAAGTGCCTCCGTTCTGCATGCATCTTAACGTTGTTGCTAGTTATAATTCTTTAGGAATATGAACAAATAATACGCTATTATAATGAAAAATATATACAACCTCCAGATTACAGCGAAATATTTTACGAGAAAAAACTGTCTGCTGTCGGAGCTAGAAGTGTAAAATACAGGAGTTTAATGCCAATATGTATGACACGGTAAAGTAATTTTGAATCAATTTGAATTATTAAAGTTAATTTCAATTTTAATTGTTATTTTTTCTGAACCGGATGTTAGTCACTCAAGTCATTCAAAATGTATTTTATATTCCAAGAATATTCTAAGTTATTCTGGTGTTATACCGTTAAATTATTTAGACCGCATTTATATTCATGGAAAATACCAATGTCATCTATATATATGTATATTTTACCAGTACACACCTAAAGAACTAATATTACGAATAACATTAGAAGTAGAGACTAAACACAACAATCTAAGAAACATCTCGGGTGAGGGGCTGAAAATGCTCCATCATATCCCGCGGTCTTGGCTGATACTTAAAAAACCCTGTATCTCAATGTTATGACGCAATGTATACGTGCAATATTATGGCATTACTTATAAATAGTTCCTGGCTGTTATCACGACATCGTAACTTTCTGTTATGCCTCGTTACTATACATACTTAATTGCTTATGTGGCTTACCTTTTATCATGGATCTTAACTATGTTTACAACTTATATTATGCATCATAACTTATTACATGCATCGTTACTTATATTATGTATATACTTACGTTAATTGTTTTATTCGAAATAACTCATTTTAATGCACCGTACCGGACGTTTATTCTTTATTCCGTCGTTTATTCCGTCTTTGGTTTGGCGTCGTAAATTATGTTCGCTTGTCGTTACCTATGTTTATGGATCGTTTCTCTTGTTTATGCATCGTTACTTACGTATATGAAATTTATCTCATGTTTACGCATCGCTATCAAACTTCTGCTTGTGCATTGCTTTATACGTTATAATCTACAAATTACTCAATGTAGAGAAACAATTAAAGAGGCGAACTTGGGAATTTTGTATGCTGCAATTTCACGATATCAAATCTTGTTTGTATGGAATGCTCGCACGGAATGGAAATATGAGATGCAAATGGTCAATTTAGTGCATCTACGCTTGAAAGATGTTGTTCGTGTTAACTTATAAGATTCTGAAAGAGAAATAAAATATTTTGTTTCATTACTCCTGAAATTGGAAACACATGGAAGAATAAATTTAGTCCAGTGTTGAATATCGAGAGGCATAAAATAACGACCTGCACTACACGGTAGCCTTTAATGTTATTCGCCGTCTGATTGCCTCGTGCCTTTCGATTCTGCGCCGGGAAGATCGACTTCTCCGAGACCTCAGGAGTTGAGCCAAAAATAATGGAAAACAATCGCGATTTCAGCTGAGCCAGGAAAGTTTGTCTTTTGTCGACGCTATCGGGAGCCTGGGAGCCCGCCGGCAAGATGAAATATCCATCGAAGAAAGTGACCGAACTGATGACTTCGTTTCTTCTCAACTAATTTCCGAGCTTTTCAAATTATTATCGTGAATAAAGATGAAAGAAAATACACACTTGTTATGATATGTTATCAATGCAATCGTTCATTCATTTTTATTCCAATTTGATAAGAAAAGAAGGTCGAGTTTCTTAGTTATCGGCTTTTTAGTTGGAAATTCAAATTTCTGGAAGAAAATATGAGCGTTAAGAAGTTTTCCAGATTTATCAAAATTTTACATTATGAGAAAGTATTGATATATGAATGTATTGGTATAAGAATCTTAATACAGAATCCGTAAAAAGGCTTTATTTGTTTCAAGTCTTGAGAACAAGGCCAATTAATAGGTGTCCGCGGTTGGCCAAACCACTAAGCCAAACGAATGTTCTGCAGGCTGCCTTAGCGCTGCTCTGAGCCTGAGGTCATTTATATAATTAGTCTGAGCTCAATGCGCTTCATGCCGAGAGATGAACTTCATTTCTTCGTCGCTCAAAAGGTAATGACATCTAACGATGGTTCAATTATGAATGGGAATTGGACAAAATATTTTGCGTGGAGATTATGATCTGAAAGAGTGTTTTGCAGTATATGAGAAGTTTGGCTCGTATTTTTACTCTGTTTCGTATTTATTTTTTGCTGTTTTGTTGGATTGTTTAAAGTTTTGAGTAATGGTCTTTCAAAATTGGTGTAAAGCACTAAAATAGCTTGTAAAACACGTTGAAATAGAACGTGGATTGTATTAAACACATACTCGTATTCCGATGAATGGCAATCGCAACCGAAGCTCCCACAAACAAGAAATGTAGCTTTTTTCCTGTGACTTTAAGAAGTTTTCCAGATTTATCAACATTTTACCATATAAGAATGGATGTATTGGTATAAACATTTTACCAGTGCGCAAGTCGCACAAAAATCTTATGTCTATTGATGTGAGACGAGTAAGTCTTCATCTTAATACAAAAGCCATAAAATGACCTTATTTATTTCGAGTCTTGAGAACAAGGCCAATTAATAGGTGTCTGCGGTTGGTCAAACCACTAAGCCAAACGAATGTTCTGCAGGCTGCCGTTGCACCGCTCGGAGCCTGAAGTCATTTATATAATTAGTCTGAGCTCAATGCGCTTCATGCCGAGAGATGAACTTCATTTCTTCGTCGCTCAAAAGGTAATGACATCTAACGATGGTTCAGCTATGAATGGGAATAGGACTAAAATTTTTTGAATGGAGATTATGATCTGATATGGTGTTTTGCAGTATATGAGAAGTTCGGCTTGTTATAGTACTTTGTTTCGCATTTATTTTTTGCTGTTTTGTTGGATTGTTTTAAAGTTTTGAGAAACAAACTTTAAAAATTGGGACGGAGCACTAAAATAGCTTGTAAAACTCGTCGAACTAGAACGTGGATTGTATTAAACCCATACTCACATTACGATGGATGGCAATCGCTACCGGAGCTACAAACAATCTACGCTACAAACAAGAAATTTATCTTTCTTCCTGTGATTGCTGATATTGACGTTATTTGATTTCACTGCATTAGGCAGACCTAAAGATGTCTAAAAAAAGACCCAAAAGATGTGTTATCCAAAGGTGTCTAAATACAGCGTTCGTACACTCCATCTTTGTAATCTTTCGTCAAAAAATGCTTTACACTGCAGCAAAATTAAATCTTTGTGACCATAATTAAGAAGCTGTCACTAAACCTGTTTTTAAAGTCAGATAAAAAATAACTCATGGGACTCATAGATCATATAAAAAATTGCGAATCATATTCCGTATGAAGGCATTTAATTGGGACTCATAGAAAGGTAAGGCTGCAGAAAATAATACACGTGGTCATCTAAAAGGAATCAGCCAGCGTTGCTTGGGAAAAATAACTCCTGGGATAAAGGGATTAGCAAGTAGTGAGAATGGAGAACTCTATTTTGCTGACGTACTTTTAGCCGAATATTGGAAAGAAATGCCAAACAAAAACAGACCTAATTAATAATGACAGAGATAACTCCAACACACCAAAAATTCATACTACTTTTGTTTCAAAGCTTAATTGAAAATTTGAGTTATTTCTCAATCCAACAAATAAAAATAAAAGTAAAAATAACATTTCGGTTTCGTAACTCACCCCTTCCTTTTTGCTGTCTGAAAATATCAACGTTGAAAATTGAATTGTGTTCCCGACGAGGTAGCCTACGCGAGCGATATCCAGCAAGAGAGTCCATGATTGGCGGAACTTTGGCGCGAGTTCCGTCATTTCTGTGCAGAATAACAGACGCGTATACCAAATATTATATAAGATAAGTGAGAGATTTATCAACGGGCGTCAATCTTCATGTAAATTATGGCAAAGGTTATTTAAATTATAGGTTATTTGAAAGAAATTCTTAACTAAACTAATGAATAAGTCGTCACTTTAGTTAATAAATATAATCATCACTGAGTAATGATTGCGGAAAATTTGAGCAGTTCATGTTGAGTAAAGAGTTTTATTCATTTTTTATAGAAATACTGAATAATTCTAGCAAAAGAATCAACTACGCATGTTACCAGCACGACTGCTCACAATTTGTGGTAGCTTACAATCTTTTATAATGTAATAATCAAAACTCGAATCCTTGTTTATCATTAATAATTAATATCTTATTTTGAAGTGTCAACACTAATTGGAAACAGCTCAAATTTTACAATAAACATTTGTAATATTGCTCGCGATTTTTGGTAGCTAAGATAAACTTATTGATAGATAATTAATTTACTTCCATTTTAGTGATCATCTGTGTCAAAACAAATATTATAGTTTCCGCATGATGAGTTTAAACCTACCTGGTGGTTTTTATTCGGTTTGGACTCTCATATTTTTAAACCAAAGGCAGAATAAATGGGCCAAGAGTGTTGGGAAATTTGAGTATGATTTAATATGAGAGTGAGTTTTTTTTAATTCAGTGCGTGAGAAATAATTCTTAGTTTAATATACATTTTCAAATAGAAAATAAGATTCTGTAACTTTCCTATCTAAACCTTTGCGAGCTTGGATTGCTGTTCATATTGGAGTGCAAGTTATTGTCCGTAGCACATCATAGAAATCGGCGCGTCGTCCGGACAGTTGGCAGCAGATGTGTTCCGTCAGCTTAAAAGACAAGGCAGATGCTCTTCACCAATAAAACCATAAAATTGTGGGAGGCAATTAGTTCAATAGTAGAGCCGCACTAAAAGATTATCTCTGGATATCCCGAGCTCCTCATTAAATCAATTTAATTTGGTAAATAAAAGAAGATGATGCACTCACACACAATGAATGTATTAATGTAATAACTATAAATATTTAAAAGCGAAGAAAATGCCACAAAAATTCAGAATTTCTCTATTGAAAACGTTTCGGAGACCAGCTCCATCGTCAGTTCGATAAATCTAGAACACAAATACAGTCAGAAAATTAATAAAGTTTAGTGTTAAAAGAAAAAAAACAAGAGAAGTTGAAACCAAAATTTACAAGCAAAGGGCAGAATAATGAGAAAAATACCTATCTATTAAATCAATATCTAACGAAGTCTTTGCTGTCTTTCGGAGAAGATCACAGTATTTTCTAAAGAAGTGGCACCCTTCTTCGCCGTATTTTGATCGAACACAAGTAATAATGTCAATAGATTACTTGGATCGCAGATTCACTAGAAATTTAAAAGCGAAGAAAACGCCACAAAAATTCAGCATTTCTCTATTGAAAACGTTTCGGAGACCAACTCCATCGTCAGTTCGATAACATTATTACTTGTCTTCGATCAAAATACGGCGATGATGGGTGCCACTTCTTTAGAAAATACTGTGATCTTCTCCGAAAGACAGCAAAGACTTCGTTAGATATTGATTTAATAGATAGGTATTTCTTCATTATTCTGCCCTTTGCTTGTAAATTTTGGTTTTAACTTCTGTTGTTTTTTTTTCTTTTGACACAAAACTTTATTAATTTTCTGACTGTATTTGTGTTCTAGATTTATCGAACATGGTATCGCCTCACGAGATAATCATCGCTCTGCGGTTGTAGAGCCGAACTTCAACCTGCCATCCCTTTTTCCAGATTTTTCTTCGTCTCATCGTCCTTCTCGCTTCCCACCTCCTTACGGGACTCCTTCTCCTCCTCCTATCCCTGAATTCGACTCTTCAACTCCCACCAACATTTCCGCCCAACATGGCTCCAACATTTTTCTGCAGTGCCGCATCAAGAACCTCTCCAACCAGTCGGTCAGTGCTCATATCTCTAAGTTCTCTATTTTCATGGTATTTCTCAGGGCAACAGAAGTTTTTGACATCAACCATACTATAGCATAGCCATTTGAATACAGTTTCCCATACACTCGGTGTTTTTGTAAATGACATTACATGTGTGGCTGCACATAAACTTGTTTCGACGTTGTTTGTATATTCATTATATATGTTATGAACATTAAAAATTCGAGAACAAATTGATGGAGAGCAATCACGAGAAAATTTTGATTGATTCCTTCAATGTTTTGGAGCATTATGTGATCAAATTAACTTTAGTTGGGTGCATAAAATTACAGCATTCCTTGAATTCATTGAATCATGCACGACTCATCATCGACGATTAATTGCTGCAGAGCTGGCTGTAAATTTACCGTCAATTCTTATATTTGATGATGTCAAACTCCCGAAAACTTGTCTTTTATCTGCGTTACCAACAATTCTCGTAATAAACATCGTTGTTTGTTCTGATATCGAGCACTCGCGCCAGCGGACCGAGAGCGCAACACGCGCCATTCTCGCAGCGATCAACAACAGTCGATTGCTGACCAAACTGTCCACAGCAGTTGCCCGCAATCTCACGACAATCGACACCATTCGTCAGTGGTCCTCACTAATCGTAAGGAGCCGTCTGCAATCTCACAACAATCGGTAGTTGTCATCCGCAATTTAGAGCTGTCGTCCACAATCGGCAGCAGTCGTCAGCCATCGCGCAGCAATCTGCAGCACTCGTTAGCAACGCAAAAAAATTGTCATCCGTCAGAGGCAATCGGCAGCGTCGTCAGCAATCGCCAGCAGTCGTCCGCACTTATAGTAGTGCTATCAGCAATCCAACAACAGTCGTCAGCAATCTTGCAGCAATCGGCAGCAGGCGTCAGCAATAAAGCTACAATCGGCAGCTAGCGTCATAAATCTCGCTTCAATCGTCAGTAATCTCGCTGCAATCGGCACCAAGCTCTGAACAAGCCGCCGTATAGAAGATCTTTCAATGCTTTATTTTAACCAAAAGAAATGATCGCTTGATCGCCATGAAGCCACGTCGATAGGATGAAGGAAACGTCAGCCCTGCGTGACTAGCCCATGCAGGGCTGCACACAATGCGTATAACAAGCAAAAATATTGCAAAAAACTTATCCTAATCTAACAGAACCAATTTTCTTTACGAAGAATATCCATCAGAAACTTCACAATAATTTTCAGCTACCTTCAATATTCAGACCAGCTGCTAAATTTCGTAATTTTGCAATTCAATTGAAGAAATTATACCAGCATTAAAAAAGACTCAGTGATATGTCAGAAACATATTCAATTTATGTCATAATAATGATCATGATGCCGCGAATGTGCATTTACGAGCATTAAAATTAACATGCCCCATCAGTAATTTATACGAATGAATAATGATAGAAATGGAATTTGGCAACACGAAATCTTGACATTATACCTCGAGAGAGCGGGTTACACCAGTCTGAACTTTTATTTTTTCTACTTCAAGCTACACTTCAACAAAATCTTCAAGAAACCGCGATGGCATGAAACGATTTCCGACGATATGTTGTTCTCGAAACTTTTCAGGTATATCGAGGATACGGAGCCGCGACGCGCACATCATCTCAGTGGACCAAGTGACGTTCATCGCGGACGAGCGGTTCCATGTGTTCCAGGAGCCTGACTCGGGCAGCTGGAGCCTGCAAATTAGATACGTGCAGGCGAGGGATGGCGGCACGTACGAGTGTCAGGTCTCTTCTGAGCCGAAAATTAGCCATTTTGTGCACTTCACAGTCGTCAGTGAGTGTCTCATGGCAATGTTAGCAAGTGTTTAGCGTGTTTAGTGTTCAAATTAACTTTTGTTGTGTGCATAAAATTACACCATTCCTTAAATTCATTGAATCATGCACGACTCATCATCGACCATTAATTACTGCAGAGTTGGCTGTAAATTTACCGTCAATTCTTATCTTTTATGTTATCAAACCTCCGGAAACTTGTCTTTTATCTGCGTTAACAACAATTCTCGTAATAAACATCGTTGTTTGTTCTGATATCGAGCACTCGCGCCAGCGGACCGAGAGCGCAACACGCGCCATTCTCGCAGCGATCAACAACAGTCGATTGCTGACCAAACTGTCCACAGCAGTCGCCCGCAATCTCACGACAATCGACACCATTCGTCAGTGGTCCTCACCAATCGTAAGGAGCGCCGTCTGCAATCTCACAACAATCGGCAGCCGTCATCCGCAATTTAAAGCTGTCGACCGCAATCAGCCCCAGTCGTCAGCCACAGCGCAGCAATCTGCAGCACTCGTCAGCAACTAAAAAAAATCTTCAGCAGTCAAAGGCAATCAGCAGCGTCGTCAGAAATCGCCAGCAGTCATCTGCACTCTGCAGTGCAGTCAGCAATCGGCAGCAATTTAACAACAGTCGTCAGCAATCCTGCAGCAATCGGCAGCAGGTGTCAGCGATCAGGCTGCAAGCAGCAACTAGCGTCAGCAATCTCGCTGCAATCGGCATTAGGCGGCCGGAATCGGCAGCGATCGTCAGCAATCGGCAGCAGGCGTCAGCAATAAAGCTACAATCGGCAGCTAGCGTCATAAATCTCGCTTCAATCGTCAGTAATCTCGCTGCAATCGGCACCAAGCTCTGAACAAACTGCCGTGTAGAGGATCTTTTAATGTTTTTTTTAACCAAAAGAAATGATCGCTTGATCGCCCTGAAGTCACGTCGTTAGGATGAAGGAAACTTCAGCCCTGCGTGACTAGCCCACGCAGGGCTGCATACAATGCGTATAACAAGCAAAAATATTGCAAAAACGTATTCTAATCTAACAGAACCAATTTCCTTTACGAAGAACATCTATCAGAAACTTCACAATAGTTTTCAGCTACTCCCAATTCAGACCAGCTGCTACATTTCATAATTTTGTAATTCAATGGAATAAATTATACCAGCACTATAAGAATACTCAGTGAGATATCAGTAACATATTCAATTTATGTTATAATATTGATCATGCTGCCGCGAACGCGCATTTACGAGCATTAAAATTACCAAACCCTCTCAGATATTTATACGAATGAATAATGATAGAAATGAAATTTGGCTACCAAGAAATCTTGATATGATACCTCGAGAGAGCGGGTTACACAAGTGCCTGCCGGCCTGGTCGCTCGCGGTAGGACAGACTGACTGCGGCAGCAGGCCCTTTCCAGGCCGAGAAGCGCTTCCACAATATTGCGCTGCTGTGGACATTCCTGCGCTGTTGAGCACCCTGGCGTTGCGCTGGGGCGAGCGTTGGCGCAGGCAAGTTCACCCGCGGCTGGCTTCCAGACTGCGGCGATTTCTGACTGGGGTGCAACTTCATAGGTTGAATGTCCTTTATGATGCCATTACACGAAGAATGAAAAAAATGCCGTTTAGCTGTATGCCGCTAATTGTTTGAAATTCAAAGCAAATTTCGAAGCACAATTCAATTAATTTCAATTCTATAATCAGGAATTGGCTGCCGAAAAATGCCTTTTCCATTGGGATGAGTTAGACTGTAAGAATGTATTTTACTAGAAACAAATGAATGCACCTCTATTATATATGCTCTTGCTTCCGTGTGGGATGAATGAAACTTGTTAATAAAGTAATGCTGCGTCACACAATAATTAATCTACAGATATCTAACAAGATAAAAACTACGTCACATTGTTTTGCCGCGCGAGGAACTCTCATTATTTCGAACAACGGTCTATAGTTCCTTCAACATTTTTTTAAGAACTATGAAATACGCCACGTTTTCCGAGACTTGTGTTCAGCATCATAAAAATTAACTGCAAGCGTTATACGTACGAGTCTCATAATTACGTATACCTTGCCTCTTCTGTGTAGTAATTTTATCTAATTATAGCGTGACTCAGGCATTATTATAAAAAAATGTAAACAGTTAGGTTGATATTACCTGGAATTTATAGGAGTTCTTATTAACTCTATTTGCAGGTTAAAAAATTAGTAGCTAAGAAAACATCAGGTAAATTCTTTGTATATTCATTGGAAATGTTTCAGTGACCATCACCATCATCTGTTCAAAACTGCATGAGGAAAAATAAATCAAAACAACGACCAATTGAAAACGAGAGAGACTAAAACCCAAACAGCCACATAAATTGGTTTTTGATCAGTTTTAAGGTTGCTTTGTAGTTAATGTTGCTATTAACTGACGTTTGCATATCGAGCTTTTTTGATTTAAATTGTAAATTAATTTACGGTGTAAACATATCAATGATTCATGTTCTCGCTTATTTCCAGACCGAGGAAATACCAAAGAAGTTTACTGGCACCCAATAGCTTAAGTTGTGAATGGAAGTGCAGTTTCTGACGCAGAAGTAGCGAACTCCGCTCACCAACAGTATTTGGCTCACTAAATAAGACGAGCGCAGAACTCTATATTTTGACCATAAAGAACGTGATTTATCTTCTAAGATACTTGTGTGCTGTATATTGTATCTTGTCTGCTGTATATTGTATCTTGTATGCTGTATATTGTATCTTGTCTGCTGTATATTGTATCTTGTCTGCTGTATATTGTATCTTGTCTGCTGTATATTGTATGCTGAATATTGTATCTTGTTTGCTGTATATTGTATCTTGTCTGCTGTATATTGTATCTTGTCTGCTGTATATTGTATGTTATCTGTTGTATCATGTCTCTTGTATAAATATTTCAATAGTTAACAAGTTAAGCAATCATCATGCCCTTCAATGCGAGCAGCACAACCTCTGCCTGCAAGCTCTGTGCGCACCTCTAGCCAATAAGTAAGCTAAGCATCGTTAAGATAATTGCCTGTTAGATGCCGTATTATGATGCTAACCTTGGCTGTTAGATGCCGTATTATGATGCTAACCGTCCACAAGCCTGCCAGGTCATTAGCGATAAGCAGCAATTGCTCCACTAAACTGCGTCGCGTGGAGTCAACAATGGTAATCCAGGGACCGATTAATTCCTACCTTTTTAGCTGAACTTTATCCACAATTTATCATTTTAACGAACCTTATGACAAAAAATAAACATCGTAAGATCAGTTAAAATTGGCTCGAAAATAAAGATTAAATCACCGCGAAAGTTAGTATTATTTTCTTAGCAACCGCCCAATGATAACCACCCTATTAATAATACGCAAAGCGTCTCAAGCGCGTGTAAGAATAAGTAAAGTTACTGCATACAATTAATGACAGTGTATCAAACTTCTCTGGTACGCTACCGCGTGAGTGTATAACACTTAATAAGTTGTTCGCCGGACGTTCTTCCAATTGGACAGTTTTCGGGTTGCATTTTCCAATGACTAGAAAAAATGCATAATTTGCCTAATTCGAAGCGGATTTTACTTTTGAATCCTATTGTATCTTGTCTGCTGTATGTTGTATCTTGTATGCTGTATATTGTATCTTGTCTGCTGTATGTTGTATCTTGTCTGCTGTATATTGTATATTACCTGCTGTATATTGTATGTTGTCTGTTGTATCATGTCTCTTGTATGAATATTTCAATAGTTAACAAGCTAAGCAATGATCATGCCCTTCAATGCGAGCAACAAAATCTCTACCTGCAAGCTCTGTGCGCACCTCTAGCCAATAAGTAAGCTAAGCCTCGTTAAGATAATTGCCTGTTAGATGCCGTATTATGATGCTAACCTTGCCTGTTAGATGCCGTATTATGATGCTAACCGTCCACAAGCCTGCCAGGTCATTAGCGATAAGCAGCAATTGCTCCACTAAACTGCGTCGCGTGGAGTCAACAATGGTAATCCAGGGACCGATTAATTCCTACCTTTTCAGCTGAACTTTATCCACAATTAATCATTTTAACAAATCTTTTGATAAAAAAGTAAATATTGTAAGATCAGTTAAAATATGCGCAAAAATAAATATTAAATTGCCGCAAAAGTTTGTCTTAACTTCTTAACAACCGCCCAATGACAACCACCCTATTAATAATTACCACTCTTGCCACCACCACTCATGGATAGTAAATAGTTACTACTCAAGAAATATGTGTGCACTTTTTAAATTCAGTCCTGTTTAACCCATTAACGCCGCTTTGCAAGTACACTTGCCACTTGCGAAAAATGAAATTACTACGAAACAACGAAAGTTGAGGTTTGAAATGGAGTCTCACGGTTACAAGACGAGTACCGAACGCGTTCTGAACGAGTAATAGCGGCGCCAGGTGCTTCATGCCTGCTCAGTTGGCCTTGGAATTTGATGGTGTGAGCCATGGCGCTACTACGTCATAAAAAACGTAGGTTGTCACTTGTGTCAGCTAGTTAGAACTCACTACTATAGTGAACAGTTTTCTTAAACGAATGTCCTAATGATATATATATNGAGAACATGATGCTGTATAGGGAACATGACACTGTATGGAGAACATGACGCTGTATAGGGAACATGACGCTTTATAGGGAACATGACACTGTATAGAGAACATGAGGCTGTATAGGGAACATGACGCCTGTCTCTTATACACATCTAGATGTGTATAAGAGACAGGTTACACATTGTCTAAAGAAGTTCACTTATATAATTTAAATGACGAACGGTTCTCCTGTTGTGATATACTTCGCTCTAAAACGCGGCTCAAATACTTAAGTAAAGCTAAACATTCCGCGCACTATACATCAGTGGAATATTCAACCGTCCGAATTACCGCAGACCAACGGGCAGTTCAGTGCGTGTTGACTAGTAATTTTAATTCCTATCGAAAAGTTCCGTACGCTTAAGTCTTCACTCGAAGTTATGCGATGTTTATATAGAAGCGTTTTAGACTTGTTCTTCACACCAGCTAGGCGGGTGTTTTATCTCGATAGTTTTCTAAACTTATATTGTGTAAGCGTAAAAATCTGATAGTGTTCGAGTTGTCACTTAACACGAGTTTATAGAAATGTATATTGTGTTCAATTTAATATCGAAGTCAGCTGTGGTGTCGTCGCACTAATCCTTTTCCACCTGAAATTTTCGTATAAAATAACACAAACCGCAAACAAATCTCAATTTTTGCTACGCCCTGAACGAAATTCGCGTGTAAGTTTTTTGTAAATATTTTGAAATTCTATGTCCTTATTTTAATGTAGACAGCGACAGACGATGTAAGTAATGTCCAATACGATAATGGTTTACTTCTGATTACCAAAATCAGCAATTTGAGGGCTTATTTTGACTGTCATGCGAGTGATGAATGAAAGATTCCTGCACGGAATAAATGTGTAGAAAATATGCACCATCGTATGGTGGAATATATGCACCATCGTATGGATGTGTATAAATGGTAGTACAGAATATCGAGCTTGCTCTAAATTGTACACGTCGCCGATGAAAACAAACACTGCGCTACACCTCTTGCGTTCTAGACTTTCTCCCTTGAATTGTCGGCGCCGTGCTTTTGAACACGTAAAGCCGAATTCTAAGAGAACAAAGGATACAGAAAGCAAATTATTTGTCAGGATTATAAAGTTATTCATTAAATTGATTACTTGAGTGCTCAAATTGAGATAATATAAAATACTAGGAAACATTATTGACCAACCGTTGACTTTTTTCTGTCGCAGCCCGTCGATTTAGGTGGTTTGGTTTTGATTTGCTTAAAATCTATTTAGTAGCGATACGATAATTATGTTCAAGATCTCTCCGTCTAAATATGCCTCTATGAGATATGCCTCTATGATGCCTAATATGATTTGCTAATGAGGATTATTATAAGAGTCTCCCATTAATTTAAAGAAGACTTTTTAAGACTTTTTTCGTTCGCTCGCTAGGATCGCAAATGACAGGAACGATTCCTTACAATGCTCAACAAAACGTATAGCCCAAATAGTATCTTTTCTTTTATGTCGTCTAATTATAATTATAAGTGTTTGTTATTAAGAAAAAGTCGGAAAAATGCGTGAGGGTTGATTCTATATAATTTATACGACTCAGTATGAGACTTTTTAGCCCACAATGAGGGAGGTAACATCGACGCCGTACGACCAAAGTTGTCATCGTATATAAATTAATGAAGTTATTAGAGGAAATTGGTAGAAATATTCGGGCAAGGGAGGAAAATTTTCCAAAATAGAAAGCGACAAAAACTCTCCCGATAAAAATACCATGAGATTTGGAAAATGACATCAGCACCAAATTTTGATTTCCTATTTTTAATACACTTAAATTTTGAAGCTTTATGTATGATAGCTTGTTGAATCTCATTTAATCGACGCTAGAATATTTATTGGAGAGATATTGAGTGAGAAAGACAAAGAGATAATTGACATTTTTTCGCACCGAATTACGTATAAAATAACACAAACCACAAACAAATCTCAAAATTTGCTACGCCCTGAACGAAATTTCCCCTCGCGCGTAAGTTTTGTAAATATTTTGTCCTTATTTTATTTAATGTAGACAGCGACAGACGATGTAAGTAATGTCCAATATCGTAACGGGTTACTTTTGATTACCAAAATCAGCAATTTGAGGGCTTAATTTGACTGTCATGCATGTGATGAATGGAAGATTCCTGTGCGTAATAAATGTGTAGAAAATACAATATGCCCGACCTCTGACAGTCATCGGTAATATGCGAACAAAAAATTTATGGGAACGGACCAAGACGAAGTCCAGCCTGTATATTTGAATCAAGCCGGTCGATGATGAGCGGACGACATGGCTGGTCGCTCAGCCGATGAAAATCATGGATGATAAATGAATGCTTGAGAATGTGAGGCAACCACACAACGTCGACTTTATTGCGATCATTCTTGATCAAACAATTTAGCAATCACTCTAGTCAGAAGATCCTCCCTACGCTTGGCGAAATTTGTCTTGTTAGACAAATTTTGTTTCCATACATCGATATCTGTTTGAATTATCACCAATTGAGGCATTTATTCGAAACATCAATAAAAAAACAGCAGTGACGATGATTTCAAATTCGATTTTTGTAGTCAGCAACAGAGACAACGATGCCAAAGTCTATATAACTTCTCCCTTCTTACAATGCAGTTTTACCCCAAGCCCTTTGAATTTTCTCACTTTAGTAGAGAATATGATTACTTGAAATGAACAGTTTCTATTACCCGTATTTCGAGGTGTTGCTCTTTTCTGTTTTGCTATTTTGTGTTTCAAAACATCGGTGTTCAATTTGCAGATATTATCGGTAACCTACAAGCACAGAAGTGTCCATTTCAGAAAAATTATTTGGATGTAATTTGTTTAGTGTGTCGCTGGTAACTTCAGTAATACTTTTCTTACACTTATCTTCATCAGCGAAATAATTGAATGCAAGCAAATTTTGCGGCTGTAAGACCTGCGACATTTCGACCAAGAGTGCAGACGATAAGTGACTCCATGCAAGAGGAGTCACACTACCAAATAAGAGATACGAGTGGGGTGGTGTCATAGATAATCAATTACAAATTCCCTGAAGAATGTTACTTCAGCTGTCATGCAGGAATATATGCACCATCGTATGGATGTGTATATATGGTGGTGCAGGAGTACCGAGGCTGCTCGAGATTGAACACGTCACCGATAAAAACAAACACTGCGCTACATCTCTTGCGTTCCAGACTTTCTCCCTTGAATTTTCGGCACCGTGCTTTTGAACACGTAAAGCATAATTTGATTTGAGAGCAAAAGATGGAGAGAGCCAATTATTTGTCACGATTATAAATTTATTCGTTGAATTGATTACTTGAGTGCTCAAATTGAGATAATATAAAATACTAGGAAACAGTATTGACCAACCGTTGACTTTTTTTCTATCACAGCCCGTCAATTTAGATGCTTTGGTTTTGATTTGCTTAATTAAATCTATTTAATAGTGATACGATAATGATGTGCAAGATCTCTCCGTCTAAATATGGCTCTATGAGTTTTCAGGAACATCTTATTGCTAATGAGGATTATTAAGAGTCTGCTATTAATTTAAAGAAGACGTTTTAGGACTTGTCTCGTTCGCTCGCTAGGATCGCAAGTGACAGGAACGATTCCTTACAATGCTCAACAAAAATGTATAGCCCAAATAGTATCTTTTCTTTTATGTCGTGTAATTATAATTCTAAGTGTTTTTCTATTCAAGAAAAAGTTTGAAAAATGCGTGAGGGTTGATTCTATATAATTTATACGACTCAGTATGAGACGTTTTAACCCTCAATGAGGGCGGTAACATCGACATCGTACAACCAAAGTTATCATCGAATAAAAATTAATGCAATTATTAGAGGAAATTGGTAGAAATATTCAGGCAAGGGAGGAAAATTCTCCGAAATAGAAAGAGACTAAAACTTTTCCGATAAAAATACCATGAGATTTGAAAAAAGACATCAGCACAAAATTTTAATATCCTATTTTTAATACAATTAAATTATGAAGCTTTGTGTATGATAGCTTGTTGAATCTCATTTAATCGACGCTAGAAGATTTATTGGAGAGATATTGAGTGCAAAGAGATAAATTAAAATTTTTTCGCACCGAATTTAAGATTTATGCGTGGAACTTTTTGATTTGTGATCGGTATATGGAGTTACGAAATAGAAGTTTAAAATGGCGATTCATCAGCGCAAATTGCTCGATAATGTCAATCATGGCACTGATAGAAATATTCTTTATTAAGAAGTAACATGTAAAGCTCCAATCATGTTTTGTCTTTGTATTTATGTCTGATGTCTCCTGTTCAATTTACTTACTGTATTGCTTGCATTCAATGTCTTTCAATATAAGTTTTAAGAAGGAGCTTTGTTTTTTCTTCCATAACTGCCTTAACTGAATAATATCGTGAACCTTAAGTGGAGTGAAGAGGAAGTGGAGAATCACCAAGTTCAAGAATGAAGAATTGCTATGCCATAAAGATGTCCTCACATCTGATACTTGAACAACTCCAGTGATAAGAGATCTTCGATATTCAAAGGAACGCAAATGTTGAAAATAATTACCGACCCCAAGAATTATGAATACCGGGGTCAAGCTTGATTCTATTTCGATCCAATTCATTGCTTGTACAGAAGAGATCAGAGTGACTTGCGAACAACCTTAATTTCAGGTAACAGTCTAATCAAGTCGAATCATCATATTTAGTTGATCGTAAGTCAGGGCTTCGAAACTTTTTTTCTGTTACATTATATATTACAAATATAAGCAGGAATCTTGCTCGCGCATTAGATGCACTCCACGTACACTTGGGAACTGTCACTTCACGAAATTATCACACCACATATGTGAATTAAATGGAAAACTTTTAAATAATTTCCATCTTACTCTCTTTGCTGTGCTTTTCGTTACGCAGCTTCCTCAAGACTCGAGGCACTAGACGTTTCAAACATCCTTAATGAATGTTTACCTCAATAGATGTTTACCTCAAAAGATGTTCACCGCAATTTATATTTTCTTTTATGTATATCTGAATGAATTCTCCCCTTGACAATCAAATTACGAGTCGCCCGTTTGTTCAGTATTCACTCGAGGCTATAAGGGCCGAGGAGCATGACCAATAAAAGTCTTTACACAGAATCAAGGACGGCGCTCCCTCCATTCAATTAAGAGTGTACAAAAGGCTTCTTTGAGGTCGAGTTTGCAGCTTTCATTAGACATTTCCGTTGGGTTATTCAAACGCTGCTCATATCGCTGCGATCAGAGCAACAGAGAAGAACATCGCCAGTGTCTTCGGATGGAGGCTGCCTGTTATGCTCGCATTATAAGGCTAGGCAATGCTATACACAAAAATTGGTGAAATTAAAAGAACAAATTCTTTAAAAATAAATCACATCTTTTCCAGATTTAAAATGTGACTGAATTTCGATAATGATAGCTTTTGATGACTGCGTAAATAGTGAATCGTTGAATTTACAGATAGCGAAAACTCCAGATAGCGGAAATCATTAGCGTCACGTTTCGTTGGTGTATCCTACTCATCTTTTCTGTTACGTATTGCCTTTTAGTTGGCGAATATACTCATCATTTGTATATCAGGCATCTTTTTGCTACGTATTACCAAATTTTTTCGAATACTTCTCATACTCCTACTCATGGTTCGCAATTCCACATTTTACGTATTGCTTTATTGTTGGTGACTATTCCTCATCTACTGTGGTACTTATTATTAAGTGCATGTTACTAATCTTTTTTGTTACATATTTTCTGTGCATATTCCTGATCTTTTATTAAACTTATTTTATAATTGTTGGCGAATACTCCTTATCTTTTGCACTACTTATTTTCTTATTTTTAGCAAATGCTCCTAATGTTCATAGTTATTCGGATGATTTCAGACAACATGAAAGCCGCTAGTGAATAATTAGCGGGAAAATTGATTACTACAGCTCTCGAAAAAAATTATGTTGAAGTGCAGTATTATTGATTCATATTGTGGCCGGCGTTATCGTCACAGTTTGAAAGAGCGCTTAATGAGCGCTGAGCAAGCAATTTATCTAGTCAAGTGGGCGCCATGTCAACTGGATGCATGCCAAGTGTCGAAATTGTTTTTTTTTTCAAAAAAATAGTTCCTTGACTCACGATTAAGTCCTAAAATGCGTGTGTGTCGTGCGTGTAAGTCGTGTGTGTGTGTGACGCCATAAAGCAACGTTACCCCGAATTGTGAGGACTCTACCGCTTCAATCACTCCCTTCCTTAAGGGCTGAAGACAAAAATAATTTTAAAATAAATTCATAAATCGTGCATGGTTGAAAAGGTGAACGATTTCTTCGATTGATCCAAGTATCGATCAACAAAACTGGACAGGAAGTAAACAACAGACGGCAAGGTATTTAATTTAAAGTCTGAATTTAATTAACACGAGTTGATCATTTTAATTTAATGTCGCTTGCATGCACTCTTCGTAGCCACTGCTGACATGACGAAAATAATGCTTGCATGAAAGCTTGAATTTCGTGAAAGGAGAATTCACTAGCTTGGACCTCTATTATCGGCCTTTTTTGGCTTTTTTGTTCTCGGATTTGGCCAATTTTAGGCAACCTGAATTATGTACCACTACGTCCTGGAGAAGTACATTTCGTGGTACGCATATGTACCAATACGTAGTCAACGTGTTAATGGACTGTTAACTTGACGTTCAAGGAGCAATCGTACAGGTGCGTGTGTGTGTGTTACGTCATAAAGCAACGTTACCCCGAATTGTGTGGACACTACCGCTTCAATCACTCCCTTCCTTAAGGGCTGGAGACAAAGATAATTTTACAATAAATGCATAAATCGTACATGGTTGAAAAGGTAGAAAGATTTCTCCGAATATGATCAAATTAAAATATTCGGTGCCGTATAAAAAAATTAATAAAATTAGAAGCAGGCTGAAAACTTTTAATAAGATCCATTGAAATTGAGATTGCAAACAGATGGCAAGGTCCTTAATTTAAAGTCCTAATGAACTTAACTCGAGTTGATTATTTTGATTTAAATGTCCCCTCTCCGTTGCCACTGCTGAAATGATGAAAATAATGCTTATATGAAAGCTTTAATTTCATGGATGGAGATTTCACTATTATCTTGGACATTTGCTGTCTCCGTTCATCATATGAGTTGTTATCATAGTCTGCACAGTGCAGTGATTCATGAACAATGGATCCCGTCACATGCAAGATAATGAAATGAGGAAAATTATTATGACGCTAGTAGGTCACCGTACTATTCAAAACGGCACTATTCATCTGTGAACAATGAAAAAATTCCATTCATTTCAGCATACGAGATTAATATTATGAACAATTTTCCCTTGATTCATATGGTTATAGAGAAAAAAATTTCAACACGACCAAGAACTATGATTTTCAGATGTTTTCTTGTTTTGAAAACTGGTAAAAAGCCTTCCAGATTCTTCCAGACCGCCGAATGCAAGCTGTCATTTCTCATTCTAGCCACCCTCGTGATGGATCTCATGGGAGCGAGCCGCTGTCAGGGAGCCCTTTTTCTGGAGTGATCGAGACGCGCGAGAGCCGCCACATCGCAGTCAGAGGATCTTGTTCTGACGTGATCTTGACGCGCGAGAGCCGCCACATCGCAGTCAGAGGATCTAGTTCTGACGTGATCGAGACGCGCGAGAGCCGCCACATCGCAGTCAGAGGATCTTGTTCTGACGTGATCTTGACGCGCGAGAGCCGCTACATCGCAGTCAGAGGATCTAGTTCTGACGTGATCGAGACGCGCGAGAGCCGCCACATCGCAGTCAAAGGGTTTTGTTCTGACGTGATCGAGACGCGCGAGAGCCGCCATATCGCAGACCCAGTGCTCGAACTATTTACCAGCGCACAACGCAACGTACCAATCGCCTTAATTGTCCCTTGGATTTGCATGAATCCTGCATAGCACCACCACTCCGCTAGACTATGGATCCAAAAATGACTCCTGTGACATTGCTGAATTACGCTACTTTTACCTAACGGAATCTGAAGTTAGGTTTCAGATAGAAAAATCAAGTTCCAAAATCAATCGTCCTCTGACAATCGTGGTTAATTTGATGTAGCGTGTGAATACGGACGGTGTGGAGAATGAAGTGCTGTCAGGCTTTAGACCAAATTTGTCTGCCTAATTAAGCAGTGAACTGCGACCAGTCGTGTCATTTGAAGGTTCAATGCTCATTAAAACCGAGCACCCAACAAGTTTGTCCAACTCCTAACCCAACTTTGGATTTGAAAACATTTTCGAGAACGAGGTGCTCCACATCCATTGAAGAGCTCGGCGAGTGTCGGCCCCCTCACAATGGTCGTCTCCTTCACTCAGCTAATTCTACGTAACTTTAACATTGCTTGTCAGCTTTGTAATGCATTAAACAATAGCAATCACGATGCATGCAATGTTACATGTCTTTGCTGACTGCATCTGAGCGTAACTCAACCACAACATTATTTTTATTGATACAAAAATTGTTGTCATAAATTTTCCATACCAAATAAAAATTAAATTATCGCAATGAAGTATATACAGGGGATAATTACTTCTGGCTGCTCTTGTAGAACTGTCAAGGTATATGAAGCGCACTGCAGCCGACGATGTGGATTTGGGGGCATGACGACAGGGATGTTGCAGACACAATGCAATTCTAATGAGGGCCTGAAACAGATGTAGGGGCGGAAACATATGATGGAAGCAGAAGAAGAAGTAGGGTGGGAAGCAGGTGGATGGGGCAGCAACCGATGTATGGAGTAGAAACAGATGCATGGGGCTAAGGAGATGTATGGGACAGAAAAAAATTTATGGGACAGAAACAGTATGGGGGAAAACCAGATGTATGGGGGCAGAAAGAGATGTAGGGACAGAAACAAAGTAAGTATTGAAAATAGGAATTGACGGATTTTTTTTATTTGCCAAACCTGAGCCCTACAGGCCCGAAAAAATATTAAAATAGTGAGCATGACGCCCTATACGGAACATGACGCTGTATGGAGAACATGACGCTGTTTAGTGAACTTAACGCTTCACAGGGAATATGACGCTGTTTAGCGCTGTACAGGGAACATGACGCTGTGAGGGCAACATGACGCCGTATAGGGAACATGACGTTATATGGAGAACATGGCGCTCTTTAGTGAACATAACGCTGTATAGGAAACATGACGCTGTATAGGGAACATGACGCTGTATAGGGAACATAACGCTANCGCTGTATAGAGAACATGACGCTGTATGGAAAACATGACGCTGTATAGGGAACATGACGCTGTATAGAGAACATGACGCTGTATGAAGAACTCATATGACGCTGTGTGGAGAACATGACGCTATATAGGGAACATGACGCTCTATAGGGAACATGACGCTGTATGGAGAACATGACGTCGTATGGGTAACATGACGTTGTGTAGAGAACATGATGCAACGACCGTCCGTGAAGGTATATGTCCTCTTATCCTCTCTCCTGGACCTGAACTTTTACAGCCCTCCGCCTCACTCAGGTAATACTTTCTTTAAGCTCATTAACTACTCACGAGATCAGTTTTCATGGCCGCGCTCCTAATTTACAAATTGATCGGGAAAAATAACTTACGGTAGTTAATAATAACTTATAATAACGGGCACCGAGAGCCGGCAGGGGTGCACCGAGAGCCGGCAGGGGTGCACCGAGAGCCGGATTAGTGGACCGAGAGCCGGAATCGGTGCACGTGGTAGTTAGGTTCAGCCCGAACTTGTCTCCAGTACGACTCACTGTCACGAATAAATTACCATGTCATCACATGACACCCGTGACAACACAATGGATGTTTCCTCGTCATGCCAAGTATAAAATTTGTTCCACATTAAAGAACAAATCCTTATTTTCACTTAGCGTCAGAAAAATCAGTTTCTGCAGAGCATCAAAAAGTTCAATCTATCAGTGAAGTATATATTTTTGTATTGCAGAGCATCAAAAAGTTCAATCTATCAGTGAAGTATTTTTAGGTTCTCCTCGATATCTGGCGCTGGCAGTGGCAGATATGAGGCTTGATCGCAGCGCTGCGGCTCATTAGCCCGCACGAAGACGCTTCCATCGTAACCCCATAACATCAAGACTGGCTTGGAAAGCTCCAGGCTTGCAGAATTCTTCGGTCTTTCAGACACATGAATATCCTCCATCCTGAGCGCGTTTCATGAGATCTTTGGTGATGTAGTGAAGAAGATCATTGATTACTTCGCAAAAAATTAAAATGCTTTTACGGTAAAATTTTACTGGTAGTCAATAAGCTATACTGGCCTCCAAACGAAATGAGAAATAGAAGTACACGTGATATATGTACTTAATGACCAGAAACATTATTTTGCGTGGAAGGAACTTAATGTCAGAAGTAACGCCAACACATATTTATCTCTGAGATAATAATTCATGAAAATAAAATAGAATCATGCAAATGATTATGACAAAATTAAGATGGTTTCGTTTAAAGAATAAAATGCAACACGATATTCATTTCCTGGCAGTTCAAGAAGTCTTCAGTGTCTATGATTTATTCATGACGTCACAGTCAAACTGTGCAGCACGAGCATGTCTTCTTCCTTCCAAAAGTCGCACTCGAGAATGGACTTCTCTTTTTGATTTGTGGCGAGGAGTTTGATTGAATGTGAAACTTTAATTTTAGAACTGGTGTCTTTATAAAAAATTACCTGGAAATGCGAGTCCCACCAGAATTGTCTCAGGTGACGGTGAGTGCCGACTAAATTCGAAAATCATTCTACAGACTCTCTTGGCATCAATAACAAATGGAAGCTCCTTTTACTATTAAATCAAAACAATTACGTTGATGGAGCATCTGTGAACATAATGAAGGAATTTGATACACCAAGAGCACGAGACTCGGCCAGTATTCATCTGTGAATTTTTGTGATAAACTTGCCAAGCAATTCAAGGTCTGCCGATCTGGTGAAAGACTTTACTTGGCCTGTCGAGTGGGTGCAGTCAAACCATTGTGTATGTGACGTCTCCTTGCATTTAATCAGAGCATTGACACAGAATTTGTGACAACTCCTGCCTTTCAGTCAGAGAATTGAAAGAGTTTGTGACAACTCCTGCCTTTCAGTCAGAGAATTGAGAGAGTTTGTGGCAACTCCTGCCTTTCAGTCAGAGAATTGAGAGAGTTTGTGGCAACTCCTGCCTTAAAAAGTTCAATCTATCAGTGAAGTACATATTTTTGTATTGCAGAGCATCTAAAAGTTCAATCTATCAGTGAAGTATTTTTAGGTTCTCCTCGATATCTGACGCTGGCAGTGGCAGATATGAGGCTTGATCGCAGCGCTGCGGCTCATTAGCCCGCACGAAGACGACGCTTCCATCGTAACCCCATAACATCAAGACTGGCTTGGAAAGCTCCAGGCTTGCAGAATTCTTCGGTCTTTCATCACACATGAATATCCTCCATCCTGAGCGCGTTTCATGAGATCTTTGGTGACGCAGTGAAGATCATTGATTTCTGCGTGAAAAATTAAAATGTTTCTACGGCAACATTTTACTGGTAGTCAATAAACTATATGGGCCTCCAAACGAAATGAGATATAGTGCACGTGATGTATGTTTTCAATGACCATAAACCTAATTTCGCCTTGAAGGAACTTCGTGTCAGAAGGAACGCTGATACATTTGTATCTCAGAGATAGTAATACATGAAAAATAAAAATAAAATCATTCAAATTTTTATGATCTAATAGAGATAGTTTCGTTGAAAGAATAAATGGGCAGGGTGGCCCAGTGGTTACAGTTCAGAGTACTAAGA
Organism: Hyalella azteca; assembly: GCF_000764305.2. NCBI lineage: Eukaryota > Metazoa > Arthropoda > Malacostraca > Amphipoda > Hyalellidae > Hyalella > Hyalella azteca. The sequence continues at coordinate 346,235 of NW_025946255.1, read as the reverse complement.
TTAGAGCAGGGAGGCGCGGGTTAGATCCCAGCTCTGTGCGCCAGTTTCTGGTCAGAATCGGCGAGGAGGCCGGGCGCTTAAGCAAAGCAAAATTGAAGCAGTGATTGCGAGTTCATGCCCGCAATATGCATGCCGGCATTAACACACTTCTACCTGTTCAATCGTTCTGAAATTTTGCACACTTGCGTAAAGTTGGAGACAATGCATGAATTAACTGACAAAATAAATAACTTTACAAATTTTATTTTTTTATATTAAAAAAATTCAAAAATAATTTTGTCTGCTACAAATATTATAATCGATATTTGACTCACTTCTACCTGTCCAATTGACCTGAAATTTTGCACACTTGTGTAAAGGTAGAGACAATGTATAAATCAGTTAACACAATAAATAATTTCGAAAATTTACAAAATTTTTATATATTAAAAAAAATTAATTAATTTTTGTAATACCTGAAAATAAAACTAGAAATTCATTTTACATGTATAACATCAAAGACACTGAATTCGTTAGAAGTGTTGTCTTTCAAAATTAATTTTTAACCGCATATTATTATGATTATTTTATGCATGACGTCATTGCCAAACTGTGCAGCAAACAGTGGTCGCCTTCTTCCTTCCAAAAGTCGCACTCGAGAATGGACTTCTCATTTTGATTTGTGGCGAAGAGCCTGATTGAATCTGAAACTTTAACTTTAGAAGTGGTGTCTTTATAAAAAATTACCTTGAAATGCGAGTCTCGCTAGAATTTTTTCAGATAACGGTGAGTGCCGGCTCAATTCGAACACCATTCTACAGACTCGCTTGACATCAGTAACGAATGGACGCTCCTTTTACTATTAAATCAAAACACTTAGGTCGATGAAGCATCTGTGAACAAAATGAAGGAATTTGATCCACCAAGACCACGAGACTCGGTCAGAGTATATCTGCGAATTTTTATGATAAACTTGCCAAACAGTTCCAGGTCTGCCAGGCTGGTTCATGAATTTGTTTGGTCTGACGAGTTGGTTCAGTTAAACCATTGTGTTTGTGGCGTCTCCTTGCATTTAATCAGAACGTAGAGAAAGTGTGGTACAACTGCTAACTTTCAACCTAAGTATTGAGAGAATTAGTGACGTCTCCTTATTTTCAGTCAGAGCATTGAGAAAGTTTGTGATGTCTCCTAACTTTCAGTCAGAGCATTGAGAAAGTTTGTGATGTCTCCTAACTTTCAGTCAGAGCATTGAGAAAGTTTGTGACGTCTCCTAAATTTCAGTCAGAGCATTGAGAGAGTTTGTGACGTCTCCTAACTTTCAGTCAGAGCATTGAGAGAGTTTGTGACGTCTCCTAACTTTCAGTCAGAGCAGAGCATTGAGAGAGTTTGTGTCGTCTCCTAACTTTTAGTCAGAGCATTGAGAGAGTTTGTGACGTCTCCTAACTCTCAGTCAGAGCATTGAGAGAGTTTGTGACGTCTCCTTACTTTCAGTCAGAGCATTGAGAAAGTTTGTGACGTCTCCTAACTTTCAGTCGGAGCATTGAGAGAGTTTGTGACGTCTCCTAACTCTAAGTCAGAGCATTGAGAAAGTTTGTGATGTCTCCTAACTTTCAGTCAGAGCATTGAGAGAGTCAATAACGTCTCCTAGCTTTCAGTTAAAGCATTGATAGATCAATGATAGAGACACTACACATGATTTATTGTTCCAATATTGCTGAACGATTAATGATGGACGAGCGTTGCACTCGTACGGCGATCGTGGGGAGCGCCTATGATTGCCCGCATAATCGCCCTACGGCAGCATAATGCAGACCTCAGCACGTAATGCCTGCTTCTGAATACAGTGCAAATCCTAGAGCCCGAATCTTGAATTGCAAATTCATGCAGAAATTCGCGATAATAAATCCTCAGAACCGCCCGAGGCGTCCAGAGACAAGCGTGGATACTGATGAATTTATGAGCTGTTCCGGACTTCATTCCAGATGAATGTCACTCTAGGGGGCTCTCCTACGCCGTAAAACTGGTCACACGAATGAACAGTTACTGTGGAATTAAGACTGTGCAATGTTGACTGGATGAAGCTGTCATAGAATGACAGCTTCATCCAGTGTAAGAAAAAAAAGTGTAAAAGTGTAGGAAGCTTCCAAAAAGTGTAGGAAGCGTTTTAGATATTCACTAGACGTGCGAGTATCGTTATAAGGGGTCGTTATAAAGGGTCGGGTAATCGCTTTAAGAGGTCGTTACTTGGGTCGTTATAAGGATATATTGTTTTGAGAGGACTGTTTGTGACGATCTTTCGTGCAGTCAATTCGTTTTGAGCCGAGAAGATCAAATGAAATGTGCCTGATGAAGTTTTGACACTACCAAGCGATTTATTTGCCAAAACATTTTTTCACTAGTGATATAACATAAATGACAATTGACAGTCCACCGCCATGTTAGTGCAACAATTGACAGTCCACCGCCATGTCAGTGCAACAATTGACAGTCCACCGCCATGTCAGCGCGACAATTGACAGTCCACCGCCATGTCAGCGCGGCAATTGACAATCCCCCGCCATGTCAGCGCAACAATTGACAGTCCACCGCCATGTCAGTGCGACAATTGACAGTCCACCGCCATGTCAACGCTTGCGATAAAGGATTTAACCTGCTGGAGGAATGCACTTCAGAGGATTTTTAAAATAAACAAGTTGAAGAGCTCCCCCACAGCCCCTAAAAATTGCAAACAATGTGAATTTCAGCGTGTTTTGACTTTGGTGATGAATTTTGAAAAGTCAGCCAGGATAATTGAGGTGATACAGCCGAAAAAATATTTGTTAATGAACACTTCACCTATTATCTTTGTGGATGTGCTAAAAACCAGCCATAATGGGTATTAGTAGTAAAATAGAATAATAATATCTCAGTCTGAAACTTGTCCGGTGTCAATCAGGCGTCTCATTCTATTCATTATAATTGTATTCTAAAATTAGATCATCATGTCAGTCTGCATTTAAGACGTAATATTCACTAGACGTGTTAGAGATTGTTGGAAAATCACTAGACCTGAGGAACACGAGATCAAGACCAGTCATTGAAGTCATTAATCTATAAAAGGGCTGGGAACCTTAGTAAGGCCCTAGTAATTGAAGTAAAGTCCGCCGCCATATGTAACTCGCGTTAAAGTTACCCCGACCTAACGGTACAAGTCTTAGCTTTATACCTCTAATTCTAATATAACTCTTATATATCCACCCGTATCAAGGTAAGCTCTATGAGAGAAGTGTACTACTTCTCTTTCACGCACTTAGTCAACGAATGCCTGTCATCAGGTAGATAAATATTATCAGGCAAGTGGCGAAGTTAACATGGGAGTCTGACAAACTGAATATTTATGGATGGGAGTTGAAGAAAATAAAGATGAAATAAATGTAACATTTCAAAACAACAATTGTGTGCAATTACATAACCTACTGCAACCTACAGGCACAAATGCGCTCGCATCATCCTCCGATCAAGCTAGGTCCAGGTCTCTGTATAAGAGGAGAGGAGGGTTGAGACTATAGGCGCCGCTATGATACGCTTATGAGGCCAGAGAACATCTTAGCATAAATTGACTAAACCTCATTTTATTCACTGTTTTATAGTAGACTAATAAATATTTATTAAGCAGTATCACCTTAATAACCCAGGTTTACTTCAAAAAATTCTGCGCAAAGTCTAAACTACGATGCAGTTACCGTTTTTTCCGATTTTAGATGACGTTTAGGCAATTCTTAGAAGAAAATCCTTTGAAGGGGATTCATTTGGCAGGTGTCCACATAAAAAAATCAAAATCAGAAAGGAAATTTCCCCAAAAATTTCGCTCCAACTGAGGAGTGATTTGAAGAGCACTCAGGTGCATGCGTGATAGTTCTCAACAAAACTTGCCCACGTTGAAGCGGTCGAATTTTTTAGCAATATCACAAATGATCGAGGCGGTCATCATGCACCTGCGCAGCTCTGTATTCTTTTGTTGTCCTGGGTTTACGCTGGTGACTTGTTGTATGCTTCATAATTATTCTCATTCATTCTTTTAACGTTGAACACGGTCAGTGCACAGGGTTCCTGCTGTTGTTGTATCTTTTTTTAATTGAACAATGGACAGTCTAACGTGCGGTTATAGGATTATTGTTGAAGTGACGGGTAAGCTTTTGGCACATTGAAGAATGGAATTTGTTGTCAATTTGTCTACATTCGTATGAATATCTTTCGCGTGTAACAGTATTCTACGTTTGTCATACGTTTGTTCTGTTATCGGTCTTTATATTCATTCCGTTTCACTTAATTATGCAAGATTTGATTAAATTTCATAACGTGTGATGATAAAGGTGTGTTTATTTTGTTTCTCTTTGGAGGGTGCGGAAAATTTTGTTTGCTTTGAAATCTAGTGGACTTCTTCATTTGTTTATGAAATTCCACCTTGATCCAGCTGACCTAAAAACAATTTTTGGACCCGAAGTATTATTCTTTCGACCAAACTCCGACTCCTGCAGCAGCAACTGCAGGACTACTTTACTAACATCAGACATATATTCATCCAGGTCAAATGTTATAGGCTCCCCACCAGAACAATCACCTCGAAAAATTCAACTGAGCAGCGCGTAAGGCTCCTTCCTACATGCATCAAACATAAAATGCGTATGTGAAACATCTTTCGGGTAAGATACAACTGTAAAATTATAAAAAAACAACTTAAAAGTATAATCTTATAAGTAAATAATGTGACGCAGATCATGCTCTAATGTATTGTATTCCTTTAATTTAGTCCAGTGATGGCATAACTCGCTAAATCTCGAGAGTTGTTTGGGCTTGAAACTCTGCAAGGCGTGTTGGCTGACATTAAAATCTGAAGCATTGTAGAAGTTTGAGCAACTTGCACTCAAGAGGGTAGTTTGAAAACAGGGACAATTGTGACTCAGATTAAAAAGGAAATAACAGTATCGTTTCAGACTGTTAAAGAGAGATTTTTACTGATCATTTATTTATTTTATTTATATTTATTTATTTACTGTTCATTTATTGATGATGACTGCTGGCGATACATGAGAAGAAAGTCTGATCCAGAAATAGCCTGCCTGGATTCATTACCTTTTTCTTTGATGTATCACCATCAAAGGATCCATAATTATTCAGCTCTGAGTGTTTGCCTGATTAGGAAAATTCAAATCAGATGATTAACAACTGTAAAACATATAAAAAATCGCATGCTTTTCAATTCAACTTTGGCTCCTTGGTCATGGACATGACTGCTCAAACGGGAACTTCCGTGCGGCATTAGAAAAACGCGTCTCTATGTAGTCCATACCACATCGATAACACATTGATTAATTCATTGTTTTTGGTTGCGTTTTTAGCGCATTTTTTCATTTATGGAAAAAATGCCTTATTGTGCTCGTCATGTCCGTCTGTCCGTCTATCCGTCTGTCTGTCCGTCCGTGACTTCACGTTTTCGTCGACGAGAAAATGCGCTCTCTGTCACTCACTGCAGTGAGTACTAAGTTATATTTTTTAATCTTTACATAGATGCGCCAACCATGAAATGCCATGGACTGTACACTCTAATACTATTGAAAATATTATAGTTTTTAGGTGACCGCTTTCATTTAAGGTTGAGAATTCATCTAATTTGTTAGTATCCAAAACTGAAACAAGCCTAGATATAATAATTTTCGATTACCATAAAATGCAGTACTCCTTTACATTTTAATTACATAAATTGCCTTGCACCTCTCGAAATTATTTCAAAATATTGCGGGCTTGCACTTGTGAGATATTTTTTTCAATTCAAATGTGGCTCATGGACATGACTGCGCAAACGGGAACTTCCGTGCGGCATTATAAAAACGCGTCTCTATATAGTCCATACCCATCGATTTATTGTTTTTGATAGCGTTTTTTATTCCTTACATTGAAGCGCCAACCATGAAATGCCATAGACTGTACACTGTAATGATTTTGAAAATATTATAGATTTTAGGTGACCGCTACAATTTAAAGTTGAGAATTCATTTGATTTGTTAGTATCCAAAACTAAAACAAGCCTTGAAATAATCATTTTCGATTAACATAAAATGCAGTACTCCTTTACTTTTGAATTACATAAATTGCCTTGCACCTCTCGAAATGATTTCAAAATATTGCGGGCTTGCGGTTTTGAGATTCCCATGAGTAGTGCCGTTCTGTGGCCGTTGATTTTTCTTCTGTCAACTCTAGGAGGACATGACGGGATTTTGGGTGCCGATTCTTCGCCACATGTGGATTATAGTGATGGGGTGCAAAGTTCTTCATGTTCGTGTATGACCTCCTGAGTCTTCTACGCAGCATCCTCCATCATCGGCCGTTTGTCCACAGCCTCACACGAGACGCCAGGGTCCGCAGCCCCACAGTTTCGTGCGACTCTGGACCATGATTTTTTCCAAGGCTGGCATAGCTACAATAAGAAGAGCTACGCCCTACATATAATTTGAATTGATAACCGATCTTAACTTACCTTGATCAATAATTGATAATTGAGGAGTATGACTAATTAAGCTTTGTCATATTATAATTTAAATAGATATGGCAAACGAATGTACTTTCTTGTTATTACGAAACAAATATGTATGGTTTTAGTTGACATTTTGAATTTTTATTTGGCCGAACTGAAGGAAACTGCTGACGCTAAATGGCAGCAGAGCTGGCACGTCGCTCGTTGGTCCGTGGGTTTCACGTTCCAATAAACGTTCTCGCAGCCCAGTTAGTCTTAACCCGTCTACATCTCCGAATTTAAATTAATTCTGATCAATAAAAAATATCCGACCGAGGGAAAATAAACTTTACTCCCTTACCATCTCTGACCCGAGCTGTCAGATTTCGTAACATCCAGCGTGTGACTGAGGAGAAGAGAAAGATGGGACTGCAGCCATAAACCATCGCTGCTCGACGCTTAATTCTTATCGGGAAGTCGGCCATCTTCTTTTAACGACACTCGGACCAGAGATGGTAAATCTGAGAAATCGAGAAAGATTTAGGAAGGGCGCTCGAACGATCAAGTGCCTTATACGAGCCCTGCCATCTGTTTTATGGAAGCCAATGCAGAAACATCACAAAGATATCGAGCGCACATGCTTCCTGAAAATTTATAACAAACTCACCTACAGAAATTTCAGCCCGGACTCGGTGCTCCGTCGTTGTGAGCTGGAAAATATGTATCGGGGAAAAATGAAGTGAGACCTCTTTTGTATTAGAGTGCGTCATCCGTGTCGTAAATCCGGAGAAGTGCGTGTGCACTCGACACAAGGAACTGGAGCAGAAAATTCATAGGAAGGCTCGTAAATTATTATCACCATTTATCAAAACGTTTATCAACTTTATTAAATCTTGTTGAGATGCGGGGTCCCAGATATTGTACAAGACAGTTTTCATCGGTCAATAGGAGGTGCCATCTAACTAGAAAAATCCGAACAAATTAAATCTTCATGTTGAAGGTACATAATTTCAGAAAAAAAATTCAGATAGAAAATGGAGATAAAAAGGTTGCTTTGTATGAGAAACAATTTAACGTTGTATAGCATGTGTAAAGAAAATATTCAAGAAATTTTAGCATAAAAGTTATATTGTTCATTACCGATGTGACACTAAATTAAAAAAGTGATACTTACAAAGAGTTAATTCAATGCGGCATAAATTGAGTTTAATATTCATTCGTAATGTGGATCTCGTGTTAACTGATGTACAATAGGAGCAATGATTGGGCTGTTCAGGAAATATTCATATTATAGATGATTTGCGATCGTAGTGCAAACATTCAAATTAGAAAAAAATACTTCAGAATCATGATGCACGTGTTACCACGATTCAACATTAAGATTTTAATTTGAAATTGCTGTAAACTTTGCAAACAATTTTTTCTTGTAATATACCTTTAGATAATTTTTTCAAAGCCACCGATTGTGTTTGTAATCGCAATTCCACATGTACGCGTCACGTGATCATTTAGTTCAGACCTTCAGCCGTGCGCCGAAGTTTACCTGCAAGTTATATTCACTTGCAGTTCATACTTGCTTAGTGGTGAAATATTGCGGTGAGTTGACTTTGTGCTGCAATTTATTAGTTGTTTATTATTAATTTGATGTGAAATTTCCATGGTTTACTTGGAATTAATTTTTCTTTTAATTTGTTTTTCTTGTGTCCATATTTGTAGTAGAAAGCTACCATTCCCAACCTCATACCATTTCCCGTCTCTGCAGAAACTATGGTTTCACAAGACTCGTCAATAAAACTCTTCGAAATCTGAGTGTCGAAAAATTCACCTAAGCCCAAGGCTTAAAACAGTGTTAGTGTGGTAATTATCGTACAATAGTGGACTGCAATACAGTAATTGAATGTCCACAAATTATAACTCTGATAAAGATTTTTGGTCGAGACAAAATATTTAGTATTTTACGGGGCGTGCCGTCCATCAAAGATCGCACCATGCATGGGTTCAACATGGTTACAAAATCTACATTGATTGAAAGTTAACGGTTACTGATCTAAAAAATACATAGGAATTTTTGATGCTCTCAATAATAATATTCTATATACTGATATTCTATATATAACAATATTTTATAATATATAACATGTAATGCACTCAGAACAGCTACGTCACACTTAACAGTCATTTGTTTTAATAAAATCTATAAGAGAACCTGCCTACGCAGCAATGCAACAGATGTTAGAGAATAAATAATTTAACACACGAGCAATGACTTTAAACATCATTCTGTTTCAAACAGTTCGTTTGACATATGCGGTAGTGGAACCATCCGATAATATAATTTTTTTTAAATTTAGTTTCCACTGAAATGCCAGCGTTTCAGTGTGTCGGTGACCACAATTATCTGATTCCTGTTATATGATATCATAACATAACACTGCATTGCCACATTTGCAACGCAGATCCTGATATTTGACAATTTAAAATCAGATGCCCGTGCACTTGAAATAAGCAGAACCACACATAAACCGGTGCATTTGGGAGAAAAACCCCGCGGTGAATCCATGCTTTCATTTTTAATAGCAGGCACATGAGGAATGTATTCAAGTTGAGAATTTGAAATTTATATGTTTTAATTAATCATTCTAATTAATTAATCTATTAATTTTATTTACATGTTTTTTGCGTCTAAACGTGCATATGTATTTATATCTTACGTTCATACAAGTGCATCAAAACGTCACGTTAATTTGTGCCAAATTCGTTGGTCTCAAATTCCCACACCAGCCGGGCTTCTATACCGTGCCCCTCTCGTGGGCTAAGTTTGCCCTGAAGTAAGGGCAGCAAACAGACATGTTTGCTTGCAAGTAATTTGCGCTGAAGCGGCGAGTCTCTGAGCCGGAGGCGCAACTCATGGGCCAGAATTGCACTGCAAGATCAAAGTCACGCCCCACGACGCCTCGCATTTCCATGGTACGTGTAATTGCGTATTTGCCTGTCTTGTCCGTCAGCGGATGTGAACCATTACGTCACCTAACAGTAACAATAAAACTTTTCAAACATTTACTGTCTTCTAAGAGTAACAAAATAATTTCTTTTTCACTTCTATAAAAATTCACCGATAGCAGAAGCTTCTCGAAATGTGAATGTATAATTTTCTGTAACGCCTTTGGTGCATCTCATTTGCTTGTATAGCCCGTCATCAGCGGGAACTATTTTGCTCCCTCTGGTGACGGGTATACATACAGCGCAACAACGATTGTGATAAGTAATGCTCGCGCAATGAAGGGGTTTTATCGTTGAAGTGTATTCAAATGTCTGCGATGAATGTTTGCTGTGCATGCAAAAAAAAGTTTACAATTCCTACTATATCACGTGAAAGAGAAAAACTTTAACGCAGGTGAAATTCCAGTTGAACTGAAAAAGTTTTTTTTTTAGATTTTCCTCATTTAAAAGAGCTAGGCTGCGAGAAATTTCTAAGAATAACTTCATAAAATATCTACTAGTGGATGAAACTATCCTCATTGTGATTTTAATTATGTCAGGTACGCATTTGCACAGGCTGAAGTTTCTTAGCAGCAATAAAATTCAATTTATTCAAAAGACAATTAATGTTTTTTTTGCAACTAAACGTCTCGCACAAGAATGCAACTCAGTGTTGTCCGTGTGCAGTTAGGGAATTCATGTAAATAAACCATCATTCTGAACATAAGCATAGATACCATTATATTGTATCCAATCAATGCCAGCAGCACTTCCTTGTAAATCACCTTTTGAAAGACCGATAACCTCAGAAACTGGAATATTTTACTGGGCTACATTTTTTCGGATAAGTAACATTATTAGTCATCAAAATTATTCAATTTAGTATAGTTGAACAATAGATACAGGGCCTGGCTACTTACATTATAGTTACATGTCTCTGTCTACTTACATTATAGTTACAGGGCTCTTGCTACTTACATTATAGTTACATGTCTCTGGCTACTTACATTATAGTTACATGGCTCTTGCTACTTGCATTATAGTTACAGCGCTCTGGCTACTTGCATTATAGTTACAGCGCTCTGGCTACTTGCATTATAGTTACAGCGCTCTGGCTACTTGCAGTCTTGCATTATAGTTACAGCGCTCTGGCTAATTACATTCGCTCATGAAATGTTTGATTTTTGTTCAATCATAACTCGTTTGCTGCTCTCACCGAGCGAGGAATGTTCTCTCTTATACAAAATGTAATCTACAGATCTTCGAGAATAATGGCGGGAATAAAAACTATTTAAGAACTCGTCAATAGGATTTTAAGTGCTCGTTCCTACTTCCTGGACACACAGATTCAACGCATCAGACTGGAAGACAACGTTTCAATATTTCAGACTTAATAAACAAGCGCCGCGACTTACCTGACGTAAAAATCAATTGCTGTTAAATAATTGATAATTTGAAATAACATTCGATATTACTAACTTCCGTCTGATCGACTCAGCGTCCCAGCGCTGAACTGATAAGCGGCACCTGAACACAAATGCACTTGATAGACTGAGACTGATTGGTAAAAATTGTATAGTCTTCCGTATATAGTCTACCATATTTACGGTCTACCGTATATACAGTATTCCGTATATACGTTCTACCGTATATACATTCTACCGTATATATACAGTCTCCAGTATACAGTCAACCGTATATTCAGTATACCATAAATACAGTCGACCTCATATACAGTCTCCCACGCTGTAAGGAAGATTTCAATGCTCATTCATTAGCATACAATTTTTGTAATGGCAGGAAGTTGCATAAACGAATTGTTGTTAGTTGCTATGACAATGATAATAAATAGCGTTTTCAGCGTTTATTAGGCCGAAGGACTGCCGCAATTCTTAATATCACTGAATGTCCACAGCGGTCTCGAACACGCAACTCAATCCTCCACTCCTGGTACTCTGAACTAAAACCAGTGGGCCACCCTGCCCACCCTGCCCACTGCTAGCCATCAAACACTCTTCATAATGAACCCTCTATGTTCCATATGCAACTGTGCAATGGCAATACCTCAACAAATGAATTTTAATTACAAGTTACAGGTTTTAATAATTCAATTAAATGTTTCGTTAAATGAGTTACTGGCATTTACACTTCAATTAAATATATCCTCAATAAAGCAAACAGCAGGCGAAGTGTATTAAAGTTACATGACTTAATTCAGCGAGCTGAAAGAAATGAAGCGCCGCTGCGCCGTTCGACCTGTTCTCCTCCTGCAGTCTTCTGCGTCTTATCCAACAAAGTAAATTTGAAAGACTTTTGGGCCGGGAACTGAGCGCGGGAATCTCCTAAGTCGGGGATGAAACCCTGTAAGTTCTTCCATTAATTTGAAGAGCCTTGAGAGCTCACAGCTGCTGACTAATGCATTCAATGATAACTGTTATATAGTTGCAGCTGCTGCAGTGGCAACTGCTGTATAGCTGCGGCTGCTGTTACTGCAGTGGCAACGCTGTATAGCTGAATCTGATGTTATTGCAGTGGCCACTGTTGTATAGCTGCAGCCGCTGTCACTGCAGTGGCAACTGCTGTATATCTACAGGGACTACAGCTGCTGTTACTGCAGTGATAACTACGCACTCTGTGGCCACGCCTGTTGTTTGCTACAAATAATAAATATTCTCGTGCTTCTACGGCTTTTTTCTCGTAGTGGTCTATGATCAATATCTTTTTCCTGAATCTCCTAAACTTCAAATTAATATTTACGAATATCCACTTATGTCTGGATGTGTTAACATATATTTCTTATATCCAGATGAATACTTTTTTTGCTCAAAACCTCCCGCTTTCTTCACATTCCCGGATTAAATAAATTAGTAATTTACGAGTTTAATAACTTCGCATTTAATCAAGCTTGGATTCTAAATGAATAATTTATACACAAATGGCAAGAGAAAAACTAAATTGTTTAAAAATATTTATAAATGCTCAATATGCCCCTCTTTTGCTGCACGGCAAACATATAAACGGTAGCCAAATTCGTCCCACACGCGAGAAAGCATATCTTCTGTTAAGGCCGGTCCAGACCATACGGTTTGATCTGCTTAGCCATAAGACGGAGTGAAAAGGTAGCAATTTTTAGAGCGTTCACGCCGTGTAGAAAAATCTGTACATTTCGCTCTGATTTGTTTGATATCGCCATGAAGCTGCGGTAGTCCTGGCCCGACTCCGCCTGGGCCATGTAGGCCTTGGAGCATATTTATTTCGCTTTGGTATGTCACCCTCTCCAATGTGTGGCAACTGCAACGTGGAAGATACAATTGAGCACTACCTTCTCATCTGTGGATTGCATCGGGAAGCTCGGCGGCAGCTGGAAAATGCGGTGGCCACCTATGGTATAGATCATCTTACAGTCCGTGACCTGCTGGGTGGAGGAGACTTCTCACGAAGTGCCCAATTTGCAATAGTAAAGCCACAGTTGCGTACATCAAGAGTACAGGACGCCTAAACAGCCTCTGAAAGATCAGCAATATTTTCCTGTGACATCACCCTGACCTAATGGAAAACTGTTGAAGATATTTTGATTAATCCAGGTGCAACAAGTGCCCTGTTGAGAGCAACACCAGTCACCTCAAAACGGATAACAACAACAACTTCAATTCAATATATTCTCAATAAAGTATACCGATGCGATGTTTATTAAAGTTCCATGACTTAATTCAGCGAGCTGAAAGAAATGAAGCGCCGCTGCGCCGTTCGACCAGTTCTCCTCCTGCAGTCTTCTGCGTCTTATCCAACAAAGTAAATTTGAAAGACTTTTGGGCCGGGAACTGAGCGCGGGAATCTATTAAGTCGGGGATGAAACTCTGTAAGTTCTTCCATTAATTTGAAGAGCCTTGAGAGCTCACAGCTGCTGGCTAATGCATTCAATGGTAACTGTTATATAGCTGCGACTGCTGTTACTGCAGTGGCAACTGCTGTATAGCTGCAGCTGCTGCAGTGACAACTGCTGTATAGCTGCAGCTGCTGTTACTGCAGTGGCAACTGCTGTATAGCTGCAGCTGCTGTTGCTGTAGTGGCAACTGCTGTATAGCTGCAGCTGCTGTTGCTGCAGTGGCAACTGCTGTGTAGCTGCAGCTGCTGTTACTGCAGTGGCAACTGCTGTGTAGCTGCAGCTGATGCAGTTGCAACTGCTGTATATCTACAGCTGCTGTTACTGCAGTGATAACTAAGCGCTCTGTGGCCACGCCTGTTGTTTGCTACAAATAATAAATATTCTCGTACTTCTACGGCTTTCTTCTCGTAGTGGTCTATGATCAATATCTTTTTCCTGAATCTCCTAAACTTCAAATTAATATTTAAGAATATCCACTTAGGTTTGGATGTGTTAACATATATTTCTTATATTCAGACGAGTACTTTTCTTGCTCAAAAATTTCCGCATTCTTCAAGTGTCCGGATTAAATACATTATTAATTTACGAGATTACTAAATTCGCATTCATTCAAGCTAGGATTCGAAATGAATAATTTATACGCCAATGGAAAGAGAAAGATTACATTTTTTTATATTTAAAAATGCTCAATATGTCCCCTTGTGCTGCACGCCAAACGTCTAAACGGTAGCCAAACTTGTCCCATATACACGAGAAAGCATATTTTCTGTTAAGGCCTGTCCAGACTATACGGTTTGAACTGCACAGCCATAAGACGGAGTGAAAAGGTTGCAATTTTTAAAGCGTCCACGCCGTGTAAAAAAATCTGTACATTTCGCTCAGTTTTGTTTCATATCGCCCTGAAGGAGGCACTGCTTGTGGTCCATTTTGGTATTGTGCATTGCTAAAAGAAAAGACCGAAACGTCGCAGAAGTACTGGGCGTTCAGGGTGGTTGCGAAAGAGGCTTCCTAAAAGGCAGCATTTTTCACATATTGGATTAATGAGTGAATTACGTGATGAACCTAATGATTTACGGAACTATTTGATAATGGACATAGACACGCAGTATATATACTTATTTATTGGAATTAGTACACCGCATATAATCGAAGAAGATTCTTATATAAGAATCACATTATCACCATTATACGGTAAACAGTTCTCCAGAAATTTATTTTTTACATCCATTTGCAACCAGTACCCAGATGGCCTAAAAATGGCCAAGTCCGCGAACAGAAAAGTCTATTATTCAATATGTACAAGCAAATTTGCAGGCTCCGAAGCAAAATTAAATTATTATTTTATTTTCGTGCCTTTATAAAGTTATATGACAGGGAAGTACCACCATCATAAATATTAGTCGGCACACGCAAATAAAAAACTAAATTGCGGAATTCGTCTAGAAAAAATACCCTGCAACCCACCGGTGGGTGTGTCGCACTCAACGTGCTAATGCAATAAATTCTGTGAAAAATTCTCGAGAACGGTGCCAAGTCAGCCTTGGACGCCTGACGAATCAAAAATGAGGAACAAAATACACTGGAAAACTGTGCTACCTTCCACATGCGCCAACTGACCGTCTGCACAGTTCAAGGAAAATTTTGCCCTCTAGCTCAGTTAAAGGACCCCAGCCATCAACCTACAAGCTACTGGATTTGTCAGAACCTTGAGACTGTTTTCGAAGTAATTTTTGGTATTTAGAATTTTGTTCAGCTTCAGGTTTCCGTGACCAGGCATAATTTCTACCCAATTCTTTTTTAGTAGGATCCTATTTACATGATTTTGTACATATTTCGAGCCAAATTTCGTCACTCAATGCGCCGTTTAACTTGATAATGAATGACAGAAACATTGTAAACGTCGTTAACGAAATAAAAATTTCCATCGGCACCCTGATTTTCGATTTACCTGTGCAAACGAAAAATATTGTTCGATATGTTGAAAAAATTAATAAGAAAATCGTCAATAAAACAAATTCTCTGGTCTTTTATGAAAACTGCCTAAAGGAACAAATCCTGCCAAACTATACTAATTTTTTTAAATATGTATAAATGTTCAATATGCCCCCTTCGTGCTGCACGGAAAACATCTAAACCGCCATACACGAGAAAGCATATCTTCTGTTAAGGCCGGTCCAGACCATATAGTTTGAACTGAGCCGTCAAAAGACGGAGTGAAAAGGTAGCAATTTTTAGAGCGTCCATGCCGGGTAGAAAAATCTGTACATTTCGCTCAGTTTTGTTTGATATCGCCATAGAGGAGGCACTGCTGTGGTCCATTTTGGTATTGTGCATTGCTAAAAGAAAAGATGAAAACGTCTCAGAAGTACTGTGCGTTCCGGGTGGTCGCGAAAGTGGCTTCTGAAAGGCAGCACTCTTCCCATATTGGATTAATGATAATGGTCATTAATCCAATAATGGTCATTTGATAATGGTCATAGACACGAAGTATAAATACTTATTTATTGGAATTAGTACACCGTATATAATTGAAGAAGATTCTTATATAAGAATCACAATATCACCATTTCACGGTAAACAGTTCTCCTGGAATTTATTTTTACAACCATTTCTCTGTTTGCGGTTACATTTCCTTGTATTTTTCACCAAACACTCATTGGCCTCCCCTTTTTATCCCTGTCACTGTGCTCCTAGATTTGGCACGCCAATTGCATGAAAACTTTCATATAACACGTCGAGTACGGCACGACGCCAACAATTAAGGTTCAACGATGGCCTATAAATGGCCAAGTCCGCGGACAAAAAAGCCTATTATTCAATATGTACAAGCAAATTTGCAGGCTCCGGTGCAAAATTAAATTTTTATTTAATTTTTTCACTTTTATCAAGCTTTATGATAGGGAAGTACCACCATCATAATTATTAGCCAGCACACTCAAATACAAAACTAAATTGCGGAATTTGGGCGGAAAAAATACCCTGCAACACATTGTTTAGTCGTGCCACACTCAACGTGTAAATTGAATAAATTCTGTGAAAAATTCTCGAGAACAGTGCCGAAAGTCAGCCATGGCCGCCTGACGAATCGAAAACGAGGAACAAAATACATTGGAAAACGGTGCTACCGTCCACATGCGCCAACTGACCGTCTGCACAGTTCAAGGAAAACTTTGCCCTCTAGCTCAGTTATCGCTGCAACTGTGAAGTCTTCCAGTCTAGACTCAACGTTTTATCTTCAACTGTGGAGACAAAAGGTTGTGCAAAACGTTGAGTCTGGACCTGCCTTTACAGAGTGAAATGCAGCAGTGATTTAGTTCTTTAGATCAGCCGTGTGACTATTTCTTATGGGATTACGTCAAGGAAGCTGTTTACGTCCCGCCTCTACCAGTAACTCTGTTTACATCCCGCCTCTACCAGCAACTCTGTTTACGTGCCGCCTCTACCAGCAACTCTGTTTACGTCCTGCCTCTACCAGCAACTCTGTTTACGTCCCGCCTCTACCAGCAACTCTGTTTACGTCCTGCCTCTACCAGCAACTCTGTTTACGTCCTGCCTCTACCAGCAACTCTGTTTACGTCCCGCCTCTACCAGCAACTCTATTTACGTCCCGCCTCTACCAGCAACTCTGTTTACATCCCGCCTCTACCAGCAACTCTGTTTAGGTCCCGCCTCTACAAGCAACTCTGTTTACGTCCCGCCTCTTCAAGCAACTCTGTTTACGTCCGTTTAGATTTTGCCGTGCAGCACAAGGGGAGCATATTGAACAGTTATCTATATGTAAAAAAATATAAATCTTCATCTATCCATTGCTATGTAAATTATTCATCATGAATTAATACCTGAATAAATACGAATTTATTGAGTTATGTCCATTATTTAGTATAAACCTGTATATTATAATCTAATACTAATTTTTATTCCAAGGGACCATCTGATGTTTAATCCGCCTTTACCAGCCTGGCATAGAATGGCAGGCTGGACCGCATTACAGGCGTTAATTGGGCCGAGGAATTTGCCCGGTTTGAGCACATAATTTGTTAGGAACGCTGCATGGCGCTGAATTTACGCGCATTCAAAGATTTTGAATGAAACAAGGAACCATCGACAGTAAATCCTCGCTGCAGCCGCTGCTTTGTGGCGTGCAGCATGCAAAGGAATAGCGCCATGCCTGCAAGGCTAAGTTCCTTGTCGGTTCTAAATAGATTGCAATAGTCAGAAGGAACTAGAGGGAGGAACTGCAAAGAAAAGAGTCAATTACTAGATCGCTTTTCTCTGGTCTCATTAGCCGATGAGCTGTTATTTCCACTCCAATTATACCGAACATTCAATTAGAGGACGATTAAATTATTCTTCCTGGGCTGATGCGGACGTTAAGCCTCGGTTAGGGAACTTTTTAAGGGAGCGCCATCACCGGGCAGAGTGAAGTTAGCGCAACTCAAGCCTACCGCCGCCCTAACGAAATTAACTGCGAAATACTTTACTTTTTCGCAGAAAGTCTACAAGGTGGCAGTTGACCCCAGGGTTGTCAGCGCACCGTAGCAGCTGTAGGGTCGACACACGTGATCAGTGAAATTGCGTCTGTGAACATGTCTCATCCAGTTCGTGATCAGTCACCTTGAAATGGTTATCTCGGAGGCTGATTAAGGTTTAATAAAAAATAAGGGACAAACTAACATATAATAATAAGGGACATTGGAAATTAAGGATGTTAACTTTATTCGTTTGCCAGGCTATTATATATATTTTATTTTCACGCATATTCAAATCTAAATAATTCCTTTGCTAATACTGAGCACTCCAGGATTTGTTTTTTGCACACATTGAGGAGGAAAGAAATAAATTTTTAGCGAAGATATAATTCAAAACTGAGGAATGCCGAATGTTCTTTGGTGATGTACCGGCTACGGCTACGTCAGCCTAGGAAAAAATTTTTTCTAGGCCAGTTGATAAAAAACTAATGGATAATATAATATTGTAATAAAATAATGAAGTTTTAATAAATTTCACTGAAGTTTTTTATTTGCCAACAAATGTCTCGAAGATAAATAACTAAGATAAAATTAGATCTTCTGATTATCGCTGCATTAAAAATCTACTGATACATGTAAGAAATGAATTAGAGCTGCCACTTTGATTGTTAGATGTACTTTTTCGTCACATATATTACAGACATAAATTTAGAAAATGATTTCACCATTAATTCTTTTTCGTTATTCAGGATTATCCTGAAATTACTTATGTTAATCGTGTTGCAAAGAGCCCAGAAATAACGTGGGCCAAGAACCGTGATAACTGCCAGAAAATATTGCCTTATCATCATTGAAATTCTCAGTTTCAACGTACGTGTTTAACCTGACACCCCAAAACACCAATTTTCTGTACAAACACATTACTCTAGCCTATCATTACATCCCGCGACGACTAACAGACCTACAAAATATACACCCATATGTTCCCGTCGAACAACATCAACAAAGACGGAGCAGTTAGACTCCACGTCAAACTACGTGTGCAAGGGTTATATGCTTTTTTAGACAAGATAACCTTTGGTTCTTAACCCAAACCCTAATTTCCCTCAACTAGTTTATCCTGGCTGCGACAAGTACTTCTTCAATCCTGGTCATCCTCTACATATAAAATGACATGCAATCAGGAACTTTACCTCAGATTCTATTGATTGGTTTGCGATACATTCTTCTTAAAAAGAACTAAACAACAGTTCTTTCCAGCAACGGAAGGGACTCACCGCGCCCGCAGAAGAACGCGGGGCAGCGCGCAAAGCGGCCCAAATTATATAAGTCCAGTCCAACATGCTTCGGCATTTGTCGCCAAAAAATGTGAAAATATGAATATACATTTTGTTGTAGGAGTCAAATTTTTGCATTACTGGCATAGCAGCGGATAAGATAATAATTTTGTCAAGAAAATTACTTTAACTTTACCGACCTCTAGTTGAAAATGTTTTTTTTTTTTCAAAGTTTCACAGTTATGTTGATATAAAAAATTATAGCATAGAACCTATTCGCATACCATAAGATGCGACAGAAAATTGTGCTAATCAACTTCTTTGATTCGAGATACATATAGGCCCACAAGTTTCAGAACTGTAGCGATATATCGAGCAAAATTGTGATTCACTGCATGTCTTTTATGCCGACAAGTTGCGGCCAGTTTGGTGAAAGCTCTGACGTGTGCTGGCAGCCCGCGGAGCCCCCAATGTGATGAAGGGTTTGAAAAAAACGAAATTGAAGGGATGCTTGTTGTAGGTGCGTCGCTGAATTAGCAATTTGGTTTCAACCAATCGAAAAAACAACTGTCACGGACAATTTTGTTAACTAAACCCGGCATAATTGCAACAAATATCGCATCGAAATAAGTGCAATACCTCAGAAAAGACATTAGCGCCACTATATAGTCTGTACTCACGGGGCTCGTAAACTTCCAGCGAGGCTCGTAATGCGTTTAGCTTTGCTCTGCGTAGTCACGCATTTCTACAAAAGGACTAATTTAAATTACGATAAATACTTTATAGAAATAGTAATCTAATCTAGTGTATGGACAGCGTGATGGTTTGACCCCCACAGAACGTACTCAGGTGCCTGAAGCGCTTGTAACATGCAAGTTCTTCAAATATTTTGACTGAGTTTACAATGCCTCATGAGCCGCTAGTCCAAGATCCGGATTTTCATTTTAAAAACTGGAATAATTACCAGTGAACTGGAAAAAATTCCTGGGCTAATTCTATTTGAGGAAAAGCTGTAAGTGTGTGCCTAGTGATAAGCAAAAAATTCAAGCTCATATATATCATAACTTCGATAAAAATTCACAAATAATTGACTCAGGTACAGATAATTATTTAATTTGATCGTCTTCGATTGAATAACACCCATTGATCTATAAAAAAACACCGAGCTAACCTGCTACGGAGCTCCGTCGTTCTCTCACATATCAAAACTTTGATGTACAAGTTTTACTCTTTTCAGCTTTACTTTAATTTTAGATTATTAATTTATATCTACTAATGGAAATTACTTTTTAGCGGAGAGTATCATAAACGAATGATCCAGAGCGTTGGCCAAAATGTGATCACAAATAATCACTTCTATACGTCATGTATATTTACTGATTAAGTAATCAAGGTAATACATTAAATGTGCGGCTCAAGTACGTCTGGAAACCCGCCAGCTGAGCTCTAGAGTACAATATCTCGAAGCGATACTACTTTCAGTAAACACCGCAGTGATATTGCGTTCTTCTTGAATAACTTGTAAAATATTATACTATACTTCGACTAAGTGAATATGTTTGGAAATTACATTATAATTCCCGATATAAAATTTAAAAAATTCCTCGTTTTTTTAGAACGTGTCCTATAATTATGGAACGATTGGCCCTCTCCTCAATAGAAGATCCTGTCAAGGTGCCCTGCTGATGACCTGTCAAGGTGCCCTGCTGATGACCTGTCAAGGTGCCCTGCTGATGACCAGACTTGGAGAAGAAAAGACGCGGGAAATGGATTTGGCCAGCGTCAGCTTTGACCGCTAAGCAAATTAAGATTTCAAGCATAATAACTTTTGAACACCCCATAGCGCTTCTGTAAGAACTGTCGTGCGAACGAACACACTTGATACACTTAAGTGAAATGAAATGTTAATCAAAATGATCTTTGATGGTACATTGATTGATTAAGATGTCCCCGTAAACTCGCTCTCAGATTCTAGACATTTTTATTTTCTCCTTTACTTTTAACTTTCTTTGTCAAATGAAACTTTATGTATCAAATTTAGCCCACGATTCAAACCGTAACTGAACTTTCTCGCCTCCCTGTCTGCCGGACATGTATTGCAGCTTAATTCCGCTTACCACGACAACCAAAGGGCTCGTCACGAAGGAAGTTCGCCATTTAATTTTGGCAGCAAATAATAATACCATTTGCTGTATTTCTCTCTCTAGTGGCATGTGACCCCTATATAAGTTTAATTATTTATCTCATGGAGGTCGAATTCAAACTTCGTTCTAAAAACAAACATACCTATTGAAAGAAAAACGAGAAATAAAATTCTGAAAAAAATATTCTCTAGTCTTCTATTGAGCTTGTGTGAAAACCAAAAAATATGTGCTCATGCACTTCTCCATACTAAACCAAGCACATACGAGCATGAAATAGAAAATAGTTGTCAATTCCGAGACGGCGTAAATATTCTTCACACTGCTGAGCGGCGGGCCGCCCCGCAGGCCAATTACCAGCAGAAAAAGAGTTTTATTTGAGCAGCGGCAGCGGCAGGTTCCAGGAATTGCTTGTACGAACTCGCTATTGAAACGCCATCGAAGCGCTGCCGATAGCGCCGCCTGTCGCCGCCAAGACGTCGGCGATGCGCGTCATTCTGTCGGAGCTCCTGCAGCGCTCAGAGCGAACATCGCAGGAACCGAACTGGGTCGCTGGATGTGAAATCAGAGCTCTTCTCGATTGATGATGATACATCGGGGAAAAGAGTTAGAACTTCATCCTGGCACAAAATTCTTATCGACCAATTGTAGAGCAGATCAAATGTAGAGAACATCAATTTTAGAGTAGGCATCTAGCACAGTAGGCAAATTGATGTAAAGATAATGGGAGAGACTAATTGTAGAACAGAGAAGTTGTCGAGCAGACAAATATTGAAACAGACAATTGTACAGCAGGGGAATTGTGGAGCCAACAAATTTTAAAGCAAATATATTGTCGAGTAGAATCATTTTCGAGAGGGCATATGGTATAAAAGACAAACGGGGATCAGACGAAATAAGAAACTCAGAAAAAAATTCATCTAGGAGTTTCCACCCCCTTTGCCAGGTGTTCCTGTCACGAATTTTGAACAGCGGTTGGTCTCAGAACTGTCTCTTGAATGAGCCTGTCTTCAAAGAACCACAATATTTATGTTAAGAAAAACTTGCGCCTCTCTTAGTAGCTGGATATTGCTTTCCCGCTCTGAAAGCAGCTGGGAAATTCGAGGCTTAAGGTGCGAGATCGAGACGTTCATGTCTCGCTTCAAGTGCGGCAGCGAGACAAGCTCTGAAATGCAGCAGGAGGCAAGGAATGTCTACTTATATTGGGGCTATCGTGCACCCCACTTCTGCAGGGATGTCTTCTTATGTTGAGGCATGTCGTGCACCCCACTACTGCAGGGATGTCTTCATATGTTGAGGCGTGTCGTGCACCCCACTTCTGCAGGGATGTCTTCATATGTTGAGGCGTGTCGTGCACCCCACTTCTGCAGGGATGTCTTCATATGTTGAGGCGTGTCGTGTACACCACTTCTGCAGGGATGTCTTCATATGTTGAGGAGTGTCGTGCACCCCACTTCTTTTCTTGGGTTTAATTTTAATTCTTCGAGGCAAGGAAATTACGCGCGCATGAGAAGAAAGTCTCTCCAGTATCAGGGTTTTAACCCTGTAACTTTTCTCATCAGTCGCGAAGTTTCGATTCTGTGCGAGAGGACGACTTGGAGATGTGGTGATGGAAACTTAGGAAATCTTTTTTATTTCATGTAAACTCACGCAGTGTTTGATGTTTCAGGTAAACTTACCTTTTGTCTTTTGTCCCAGCTAGGTAAGCCACGGTACTGATTTTAATTCCTTGGAAACAAACATATGAATTGTCTTTTGTTTATTTTTCCGAAGTTCATTTATATTAACAAAGTTAATTTTTTATTTGCCCAAGCATGTTCATTTAATAAAGATTTTTTTCCAGAATTATGATTCATATTCAGAAGATACTTCTGCAAAAGTCACATGTAGCTCTATCAACATATTATTGACTTATCACGAGACTCGTGCTGTAAACCATCGAAAACTCCTAACTGCTGGCCTGTTATAAATGAAAAATCGGCTGTAACTCACGCTGTTTTAGTGTAGGTTATGCTGACTATATTAATTTTGTTGTAAATATTCTTTAATATTGATGCTGGAGTCATATACGCTGGCGTACATTAACACGACCACATCCTAATAGTTCCCAGTGGCGCTTGAAGTCTGTAGCGGGAATAAGTTATAGCAAATACATAGTAAACAATTCAATCTTTAACTCCGCTGGACCATTGCTGAAAAGCTGAGCCCGTTGGCTGTAGATGGGGACTTTGTATTAGCGAGGGCGCTGTTATGTCCATGTTTTGCTATTATGCTGCTATAATGGCGCTGCAGAAAAAAACTTGCAGCATTCCCTATGTAGCGAGTTAAGTGCTGATAACTCATGGCATTCCAAATGTAGTGGTTTATACTCTAGTCGTCTGTCCGTAATGGAAGTCTGACTTTGAAAGGTGTATCGGATGCAAAGTTCAATTAAATTAGTGATTACTGAAGAAATGAGGATTACTGAATAAGATTAGTAGGTGGTCGACGCAGCGATAATATTTAAATGAAGCCGACTTCGTCCAGCGGTCGTCAGGAGACTTTGGCTTTTGAAACAAGAGACGATGGAAGAGCAAACGGACGGACGGCTATTATTAGAAGATGAAGTTGAAAAAACGTTCATTGCAAAATTTTGTTTCTTATAACCTGCACTGCACTGTTATAACTACGAAACGATCATAATTAATGACACGCTGCCGTCAATTCGAAATAATTTTGTCCATTAGTGGATGCCAGTGCATTTTTTACTGTATATAAATAATGAAATACGTATAACCAAATCATTTATTCTAGTCTGCCGAAGTGCGCTTTTAAATATCCATAAATACGGCATCCAATATTACGGTGATGATACGGCGAAGAATTTTATACGAATTTTAACTGCGATGGCACTTTGTCCTGAGTTTATGAACCATGACGCTTCCCGAACATTACTATTCGATATATTGTAAGAGTGATCTCCTTCCATGTCAACGTTATAGGACTCACTTCGACATTTGAGTAATCGAATTTCCAAGTTTCAATAAATTTTTATAATATCAATTAAAATATATTTTTTGTACTTTTTATGTACAGCATTACATCTTCAAACTTTAGGATTCGTGTTTTGTAATTAAAAAAAATTATAATATGATTTGGAGATAATTTCTTTGATCACCATTTACTCTAGAACTTTGGAAGATTTCAAACACTGGGAAGCTCGGCCTAGTTCTGGGTCGCCCAAAGATAAAATTTTACAAATTCGCCAAGAAATGTTGCGACGGGAAATTTTCATTAATGCCGGTCGTGAAATTTTAGCGACGACCTTACGTTTCGCGTGAGTCGATTGCGAGAGAGGGTAGCAAGGGAGAGGGGAGCGAGGGTAGTTGGTAGCGAGGGTAGATGGTAGCGAGGGTAGAGGGTAGCGAGGGTAGAGGGTAGCGAGGGTAGAGGGTAGCGAGGGACCTTTGAAAATATTGAGCGATTCCCTGATGTACAACTCTGCGTCACCGGAGATAGACGTGAAATTAAAAATATCCGTCGGACAATGTAGCTGAATAATCAAAAAGCGCTGTCATGATTATACTTGCATTCATGAAGTTTTTGAACTGATGATGGAGCTTATCTCCGGAACGTTTTCAATGCAAAATTTCGCAAAAATCAATTAGCAAAATTTTTCCCTACTAGGTCTTGGAGAAAACATAAATTCAAAACTACTTATTAGTAAATAGATTATTTAATTAACTATAAATTAAATAGTACTTATTAAAACTGACGAGTTGAAGTGAAAATTACTACAAGTCTTCACGCCTGCTTTGGTTCTGTAAATATGGACGCATAGCACAACGACGACTAACTAGAAAAATTTGATCTGTCTATATCGGTTAGTGTAAGTCCGCAATGAGCATTCTCACGTAATTTTTGGGACCACAAATTTTTTTATACAAATTATTGATTAAATTATTATCATTAACTTATTTTGATTAGCTCCAATATAAGCATCCGGTCTCTCAAGTGGTTCAGGGGTAGAGATCATCTCCGGTAAGTTTATTTATTTTTTCATTTATGAATTGAGCTATCTGACCGAGACAGAATTTCATTATCTGATTCAGTGTATAAATTAAAAAAAACCTTGCCTCAGACTTATATGTGAACAATTGAGCAATTTATTATAGTAAATAATAGTTGTTCAAATGCTGGAAGGGAAGACGACTTGCGAATAAATTATTAACGAACTAAGAACTAATTCTTGATACGAAGATTTTTTATTGTACGATTTGTCTCCTCTACTTCTGATGATTGATTTCGGTTATTCCAGCAAAAATCATGAAAATGACTGGAATTTTAGTACATGCAAGCGCTTATTAAGCAGATACAGGGAAAGTACGTATTGCACTGGACTTGAAATGTTGTGTTTGTCTTGTAATGGACCATATCTCTCATTACTTAATCGGAATCTACGTAGAATTTCACGTTGCGCTGCATGTTTGACGATCCCAGGAATTAGTCAGAGAACTGTAAACAATTTTTCCCACCATTTGCCATTACCGTAACTCAAAGCAGGAGTAACTGGCGCTCTTAATGGCCTTATGCGTGAGGTTTGCCTCGCTTGTTTCCGCAGTAAAAGCGCGGGGCGGCTTTACGACTATGCCTCGTCCGCTGGCTTTTCTCACCGCAATTAAAACTTACATCGCAGCTGTAGACGAACTCGCTCATTCTACAGCCTTTTTGACTGTCGCTGCCAGCAGAATAGCCAGCAAATTACAAACGCTGATCTGGGAATATACCTACTATGCATTAACAAATTTTTCTCTATATTAGCAGAATTCAAAAATGCATTTTTAAAATCAGTTTAAAATTCGAATTAGAATGTTTTCGAAATGAGGCAAAATTGAAAAATTAACATAGTTTCAGCAGGCCTAGGGCAGATGAAAATGTCATTATATTCATAAGATTTCGAAGCTCTTGAAATTATCACCGAAATTGTTTAGAAACAGTTTTCAGAAGTAGAAAACATTTGTCTGTCAAATTTCCGCTGCTCTTTATTTTAGTCCAAGTCCTTGCCTCTACAGTTCAGTGACCAAGCGTGCTGACTTTTTTCTGTTTACTGTTAAGGGGACCGTCTACCCTCCGGAAAAACTACTACAGTTATTATCCGATCATCATGAAACTTCACATACATACGTAAAATGTAAAAAATTAACATTTTGCTCCTATGAATTTTTCGAAAAAATTGATAGAAAACGTGAAATTCATAGAAAACGGCCATAAACGGGTACTTTAGAAAATCTATCTCCTCCTACAAATATCGTCCTACAATATCGAGACACGTATCATTCGATTCGTAAAGACCATACCTATCGACCAACCCATCACTTTTTTCATTTTCCCCATAGTTTTTTTATGCGCGTTTTTCCCATTTTTCCACTTTTTCCCTGCCTCCCCCTTCTCCCCCATATATATGACAAACCATGCACAAATTCAAAAAAGTGATGGGTTGGTCGACAGGTATGGTCTTGACAAATCGAATGGTATATGTCTCATTGCTGTAGCTTTAAAACTCTAGGAGGAGATAGGTTTTCCGTGAGAGCAGTAGGAGGTTTACAACACGCTCAAAAAACGGCCGCGTGAGACGTAAACGGACGGAAAAGAGTCGTAACGTAGCCTAGATACCGTAATTAAGCCTCAAACATAAGTGGCAAAATTGAGAGGTATCGTTTCAGCAGGTCTAGGGCAGATGGACATGTCATTACATACCTATGGTTTAGAACCCTCTTGAAATAATCACCGAAATTGTTTAGAAAATACTTTTCTGAATGAGGAAATATTTGGCTGTCAAATTTCCGCAGCTATTCATTTGAGTCAAAGTCCTTGTCTCTATACAGTTCTGTGATCAAGCGTGCTGACATTTTTCTGATTACTGCTAATTAGACGTTCGCTAATTAGATGTTCGCTAATTAGATGTTTACTAATTAGACGTTTGTGTCAGGCATCGAGATGGCCCAGCTAGACATCGAGTTAGCCGCTGGAACAAACACATCTTCTGCCGGTCAAGCCGGTCGTGATAGACGGGAGGATTTATTGTAGAAATTCGTCTTATTCGGTAAAAATTTCGTGCTGTTAACTATTCAACCGGGACCTGGCAGAAATATCTAAATCTGCTGTCACTCTAAATGACACCACACATCCAATCTTACTTTTCAAAGTTCAACAGCAAATTTGTCAAGGCAACATGATGGAGCTACAGCCGTGGTACAAAACTCCAGCGGCTCTTGGCATCGCCAGGATGGAAGGGGTTATATATTTAAAGGGTAGTAGAGCTTGTTATTCTGTTTCTAAGAAGGAAGGGGCAATAGAGGGTAGTGGAGTTTATTTTTTTATTTCTAAGACGGAAGGGGTAATAGAGGGTAGTGGAGTTTATTCTTTTATTTCTTAGACGGAAGGAGTAATATAGAGGGTAGTAGAGTTTATTATTTTCTTTCTAAAATGGAAGGGGTAATAGAGGGTAGTAGAGCTCGTTCGTCTATTTCTAAGATGGAAAGGGTAATAGAGGGTAGTAGAGTTTGCCCTTCTATTTCTAAGACGGAAGGGGTAGTATGGTCGTAGAGCTTGTTCATTTATCACTTAGACATATTATCCGCTTTGCTAGGGCAAGTAGGCGAGTTCCGCACAGCTGTGAATACAATCTATTGCACGAGTTCAATCAGTCGAAAACCGTATCGCAACATCGCTTCAGGGTTATGTCTTGTATGAACGTAACAATATATCTGATTCAACATTCAAACAACATAGAAATTCCTTGAAATTAAACTTCCCATTTATTTATTTAAATTCAGTAAGATATGTAAGGATGAAATAAATACTTTTACGCTTACATTTATGACTCGTAAGCAACAAAGTTGAGTATCACTCCTCCTGCACCATAGAAGAACACTTTAATAAATTTATATTTTTTAGTCGTGCAAACTCAGTTTATGGACACCCATTAATAGATCAATTATACTGAACGATATCGACTCAAGCACAACGGCACGTAACTACCGCTTGTAGCATCTACTGCACATACCATCTACTGCACATATCATCTACTGCACATACCATCTACTGCACATACCATCTACTGCACATATCATCTACTGCACATACCATCTACTGCACATACCATCTACTGCACATACCATCTACTGCACATACCATCTACTGCACATACCATCTACTGCAC
>NW_025946255.1:314975-317130 GCF_000764305.2 Hyalella azteca | reverse complement strand
CGGTGGCAGTCATGTGACACGGCGGTGGTGAGATCACACGGGCGGCAGTCATGTGACACGGCGGTGGTGAAATCATACGGGCGGCAGTCATGTGACACGGCGGTGGTGAGATCACACGGGCGGCAGTCATGTGACACGGCGGTGGTGAGATCACACGGGCTGCAGTCATGTGACACGGCGGTGGTGAGATTATACGGGTGGCAGTCATGTGACACGGCGGTGGTGAGATCACACGGGCGGCAGTCATGTGACACGGCGGTGGTGAGATCACACGGGTGGCAGTCATGTGACACGGCGGTGGTGAGATCACACGGGCGGCAGTCATAAGACACGGCGGTGGTGAGATCACACGGGCGGCAGTCATAAGACACGGCGGTTGTGAGATCACACGGTGGCAGTCATGTGACACGGCGGTTGTGAGATCATACGGTGGCAGTCATGTGACACGGCGGTGGTGAGATCACACGGGTGGCAGTCATGTGACACGGCGGTGGTGAGATCACACGGGCGGCAGTCATGTAACACGGTGGTGGTGAGATCACACGGGTGGCAGTCATGTGACACGGTGGTGGTGAGATCACACGGTGACAGTCATGTGACACGGTGATGGTGAGATCACACGGTGGCAGTCATGTGACACGGCGGTGGTGAGATCATACGGGCGGCAGTCATGTGACACGGCGGTGGTGAAATCATACGGGCGGCAGTCATGTGACACGGCGGTGGTGAGATCACACGGGTGGCAGTCATGTGACACGGTGGTGGTGAGATCACATGGTGGCAGTCATGTGACACGGCGGTGGTGAGATCACACGGGCGGCAGTCATGTGACACGGCGGTGGTGAGATCACACGGGCGGCAGTCATGTGACACGGCGGTGGTGAGATCACACGGGCGGCAGTCATGTGACACGGCGGTGGTGAGATCACACGGGCGGCAGTCATGTGACACGGCGGTGGTGAGATCACACGGGCGGCAGTCATGTGACACGGCGGTGGTGAGATCACACGGGCGGCAGTCATGTGACACGGCGGTGGTGAGATCACACGGGCGGCAGTCATGTGACACGGCGGTGGTGAGATCACACGGGCGGCAGTCATGTGACACGGCGGTGGTGAGATCACACGGGCGGCAGTCATGTGACACGGCGGTGGTGAGATCACACGGGTGGCAGTCATGTGACACGGCGGTGGTGAGATCACACGGGTGGCAGTCATGTGACACGGCGGTGGTGAGATCACACGGGTGGCAGTCATGTGACACGGCGGTGGTGAGATCACACGGGTGGCAGTCATGTGACACGGCGGTGGTGAGATCACACGGGTGGCAGTCATGTGACACGGCGGTGGTGAGATCACACGGGTGGCAGTCATGTGACACGGTGGTGGTGAGGTCACACGGGCGCCATACAATCACACACAGATGGCGCGAGCAACATCTGTTCAAGTTTTAGGTTCACTCAGTCATTAACTAATTGGCTGTTCCACCTCAGTTACATCAGCAGCTTTCTATCTATTTTAAACTGCAAAGATGTTTCATTACGCAAACATTTTGACGCGGAAAAGAGAGCGATGCTCAACAACCTGTCACCGAAATTCATTTGCCCAAGTTAAACTAAAACGTTTCCATTTAGAATTTTATGGTGGAGAAAATGTTGACAATAAATTGTTGTACTCTATATTTGGGACCGTCTTCCTTTTCGCTTCTTTACGAGTAATTTTTAAATAAGTGCTAAGACAGCAAGGTTGAATTTAAGTGAAATTTTAATATGGAGTTACAGTTTGAAGCTTCTTTTACTTCTAAACGCTAACATCAAAACGCATAACCAAACTCAGACCTGAGTTTTCACACTCATATTAATAGGAACACATGCCAGCAAAACCACTAAATTTTACCAGATATTTTAATCTTGAACATGAACGTCACCAACTCTCTGCCGACTCAGTAATTACAAGAGAGTCGTTTATTCGCTGTTGAGGATGCTTCAGTAAACTACCCTGCAACATGTAAACACGGGAATTTTCCCTCCGAATTGATTCCCCCCGGGAGGCCAAGCTCTGCAGTCCTGGAGCTGTGCACGCTAATGAACGTACACGAGAGCATGACTTTGACGCAGCAACGCTCACCGCAGCACTTGGAACGCTCACCGCAGCAC